>NC_064837.1:61482878-61785909 GCF_024166365.1 Elephas maximus indicus
GGCACTGTACTAGATACTTAACACTTATTAAATTAATTTAATTCTAACACAAAAAATCCACGAGACATATACAATTACTACTGCTGTTTAATAGATAAGAAAATTAAAGAACAATGCAGGACGGTCATTCTAAAATGATCATAATAACTGTGATATCATCAAAGCAGCTATGTTAACCCAATCTATTTGATTCCCAAACCAATTATTTTAACAGAGAACTTGTTGGAATGCCCATGAATATATATGAAAGTGACCAATATTATTACTCATCAGAGAAATACAAATTAAAACAACAATGAGATATTACCATAAATCCATTCCCGGGCTGAAAGAACTGAAGAAAAAATTCAAGTCTCGGGGTGCAATAGTGAAGGATTCCCTGGGGAAAATATTAAATGACCCAGGAAGCATCAAAAGAAGGTGGAAGGAATAAACAGAGTCATTATAACAAAAAGAATTGGTCAACATTCAATGATTTCAAAAGGTAGCATATGATCAGGAACTGATTGTACTGAAGGAAGAATTCCAAACTGCACTGAAGGCACTGTCGAAAAACAAGGCTCCAGGAATTGACGGAATGTCAATTGAGATGTTGCAACAAATGCATGCAGCACTGGAAGCACTCCCTGGTCTATGCCAGGAAATTTGGAAGACAGCTACCTGGCCAACTGACTTGAAGAGGTCCATATTTATGCCTATTCCCAAGAAAGGTGATCCAACTGAATGCAGAAATTATCAAACAATATCATTAATATCACACGCAAGTAAAATTTTGCTGAAGATCATTCAAAAGTGGCAGCATCAGTATATCGACAGGGAACCACCAAATATTCAGGCCAGATTCAGAAGAGGATATAGGACCAGTGATACCATTGGTGATGTCGGATGGATCCTGGCTGAAAGCAGAGAACACCAGGTAGATGTTTGCCTGTGTTTTATTGACTACGCAAAGGCATTCGACTGTGTGGATCATAACAAATTATGGATAACATTGCTAAGAATGGGAATTCCAGAACACGTAATTGTGCTCATGAGGAACCTGTACGTAGATCAAGAGGGAGTTGTTTGAACAGAACAAGGGGGTACTGCATGTTTTTAAAGTCAGGCCAGGAAGAAAGTTCTGATTGTCTATTTTCAAAAATTGTTTTCTTCTTAGGTGCTGTTGAGTCAGTTCTGACTCACAGTGAACCTATGTACAACCGAATGAAACACTGCCCAGTCTTGTGCCACCCGTACAGTTGTTATGCTTGAGCCCAGTGTTGCAGCAACTGTGTCAATCCATCTCATTGAGAGTCTCCTGTATTTTTGCTGACCCTCTACTTTACCAAGAATGATGTCTTTCTCCAAGGACTGGTCCCTCTTGATAAAATATTCAAAATATGTGAGACAAAGTCTTGCCATCCCATCACCATCTTCTGGTTGTATTTCTTTCAAGATAGATTTGTTCATTCTTCTGGAAGTTCATGGTATATTCAATATTCTTCACCATCACCGTAATTCAAAGCACTAATTCTTCTTTGGTCTTCTTTATTCATTGGCTAGCTTTCCCACACATATGAGGCGATTGAAAACACCATGGCTTGGGTCAGGCACACCTTGGTCTCCAAGGTGACATCTTTGCTTTTCAATACTTTAAAAAGGCCTTTTGCAGCAGATTTGCCCAATGGAATGTGTAGATTGATTTCCTGACTGCTGCTTCCATGGGCATTCATTGCGGATTCAAGTAAAGTGAAGTCCTTGACAACTTCAATGTTTTCTCCATTTATCTTGATGTTGCTTATTGTCCACTTGTGAGAATTTTTGTTTTCTTTATGTTGAGTTGTAATCCATACTGAAGGCTGTGGTTTTTGATCTTCATCAGTAAGTGGTTCAAGTCCTCTGCACTTTCAACAAGCAAGGTTGTGTCATCTCCATGACACAGGTTGTTAATGAGTCTACTTCCAATAAAACACATGTACATATCTCTCTGGTATTCTCTGTGTTCAGCTAGGATCCATCTGCCGCAGCACAGCAGAGACTAGCAGGAAGAAGGGGCAGGTGGCATACAGGGTAGAAGGTTGAGGGGTGGGAAAGTGTGTTTCTCTGGTTACCGGGTGTTTTGTCTCCTGTTGGGAACTCCATGAAGTTGCCTTCCCATATTCCCTGTCTGGGGTCATTGCTGTGTTTCAAGATGATGACGCTGTGCCTTGATATTTGGCAGCTGCCTCCACTCCATATCTCTCCTCATTCTCTGTATTCCATCAGTTTCTCTCTTCTATCCAGTGTTTGATCTAGTTTTTTATCCATCCTTTTGATGCTTAGGGTTCTAGGACTGATGTTTGTATCTGTTTTACTTAGTTGTTCTGGTCTTTGCTGTAGAGGGATGGCATAGTGCATCAGACTAAGATGCTGTTTTGGCTTTGCCTCTAAACCAAATACCAGACTGGTTACCATCAGTCAATTTCAACTCATAGCGACCCTATAAGACAGAGTAGAACTGCCCCATAGGATTTCCAAGTAGTGGCTGGTGGATTCAAACTGCTGACCTTTCGATTAGCAGCCAAGTTCTTCGCTGTTTTGCCACCAGTGCTGCCAGATATGTCTAATTATTGATTATCAAAAGCTTCCTTTATTAATGAAGCATTTTCCTGGAAATACTGAGTTAAAGTTGGCCACATTTTATCAAACTGGCTTGAATCAAATTAGAATCAAGTAAGGGAGTACCATAGGTCATCCAGTGAAGGTCCAAAGAGGAGCCAATTTATGAGGCCCAAAAGGTGTAGATCTTAAATTTAAAAGGACAAGAGGGGGCACTTGGACCCAGGACAAATGTAAAGTAGAAAGCTTGGCCAGCTGGGTCTTTATAATTCCATTAGTCCTTTCTACAAAGCTGATCGTTGAGGGTGATAAGGGTAATAGGGCCTCTGAAAATTGGAAAAACCTTACATATTTCTCTTATTATTTGTCCAGTAAAGTGAGTGCCTCTATGGCTACAAAGAGTCTTAAAAGCTTCCAAGGTGGGAATTATATTCTCAAGGAGTTTGTTTGCTACAAAGTTTGCCGTGGCTCGACAGATTCCACCAATGTGAAAATCTACAAATCATAACTAACATGAATTTATATCCATTGGAGGGTGGTAACTGGATAAAATCAATTTGCCGTTCAAGCGTGAGCTGTGAAGGTAGGGAACATCTTCCAGGTGGGATCTTGTAAGATTTCCCTGAGTTAAATTTAGAGCAAACAGAACAATGTTTGGTAATGTGATCAGCAGCTTCCCCAAAATGCCCCACCAATATTTGCTCAGTAGACCTATCATTTTAAATCTCCCTAAATGGGAGTTCATGTGTAATAGTTTCATCATGGGAATTTGGAGGGTCTTTGGAACTGGTAAATCATTAGGTCCTGTCCATGTTCCCAAAGTGGATTCCTGAGAACAATCATAATTTTTCCACATATCTATTTCCTCTGCTGGGGCCAGTAACTGATTCTCATACAGGTGTTCAAAGGCAACCTTATGGGGGGATGGGTGCAACCTTATATTAGTAATTCAACTGGATAATAGGAAGGACTTTTCTTCATCATGATCATGACTTAAAATGCCCTATTACGGGGGTCAAAACAATATGAGGAAAACAAACAGGGCAGTAGGAAAGTGCATGATGTATAGTTGTAGAAAAATCCCCCACCAACATTTCTCTAAGGCTTGTACTATTTTATCTCCTTCTAACTCCATATGCTCATGCAGACAATTTCATATCACAGGGATATGTAAACATCCTGGTAAAACAATTTTATTATTGGGTCCTGCCCATAGTTTGGTTGTCAAATCTATGTAACAACTAGCATCTTCCCAACCTTTAATTCATCTTCTGAAGCTTATTGTTGGTACAGAATAAGTAGCTCCGAGGCTGCACGAGGATTAAATTTTGGAAAAGCCTGTAACGCAGTTTTCAATGTAGGGGCTGCAAGCAATTTAGTCATTTCATTATTTCCCTCCTTTTCATCATAATTCTGAGGTTTATTAAGGTTATCATGATTGCGAGTGAGGACATTATTAGTGGGAGATGACTGGAAAACAGCCTGCTTAGCTGCTCTATCAGCTAGGTCATTTCCTTTTATTTCTTTGGTTTGGGGAACTCCCTTGTGTGGGTGAGCCTGAATTTTAATTACAGCAATCTCAGAGGAGAACAAAAGGGCTTCCTAGAGGTTTACCACTAAGGGACAAATTTTATTCTGGGTTCCAGAGGAAGTTAGAAACCCTCTTTGTTTCCATAACAAGCCAAAATCATAAATAACCCTGAATCCATACCATGAGTCCGTATGAAGATCTATCAACCTTCCAGAAGCCAATATACAAGCACTCATGAGCACGAACAATTCAGCTTATTAAGCTGAAGTAACTTCAGGAAGGGCACAGCTTTCAAGAATTTCAGTAGAGGTGGTGATGGCATAACCTCTCTGGTAATTACAGCTGGTAGGGTTATATTTAAAATATGATCCATCTACAAATAAAACTGGATATGGGTTAAGAAAAGGAACTTTGTAAATCTCTCCTAGGAATTAAAAGTTGATCTGTCAAACCAAACAATCTTGAGGAGGATAATCATCATCATTAGGTAAAGGTGAGAGAGTAGCTGGATTCAAACAAGCCAATGTGTGCAGTCAAATATTAGAAACAGCCAAAGGAAGGACTTCATAAGAGGTTTACCTGCTGGCTGAAAGACGTTGAGTTAAGGTGGAATTTAAAATAACAGATACTGCATGGGATACAGAAACATCCAGAAAATTTCTTGAAACTATGTCAGCAGTAGCCTTTCATTAACTTACTGGTGGTGATCACTGCTCTGAAGCAAGGGTGGTAGCCATTAGCAACTGAGTCTAACTGTACACGGTAGTATGCAACCAGTCTCTGTTGTCCTCCATGTTTTTGGGTGAGGACTCCTAAGGCATTCCTAAATATTTCGTGTACAAAAAGCAAAATACCTAGGTTATGGCTAGGGAATTGTAAGGCAAGTATATTAATTAACAATTATTTTAGTTTTGAGAAGGCCTCCTTGCCATCTTCCAAAAGCTAAAAAGGATCAGGCGCTGCAGTTTTTAAGTACTGGTATAGTGGTTCTGCCATTAAAGAGAAATTTGGTATCCAAGTACTACAATAATCACAGAGTTCTAAAAGTCCCCTCAGTTGTTTCTTTGTGGTAGGATCAGGGGAAGCTACAATAATTTCTTGCCTCTTTGGGTCAATAGAGATCCCTTTTTTTGAAGTTTTGTGCCCTAGATATTTAACTGAGGGAAAAGCTAATTGTAATTTTTCTTTGGAAGCCTTATGTGCCTCATCAGCCAGAAGACTTAATAAAAGAACACTGTGTGTAAGGACAAAAACAAAAACCAAACCTGTTGTTGTCACATCGATTCCAACTATAGTGACCCTATAGGAAAGAGTAGAACTGCCCCATAAAATTTCCAAGGAGTGCCTGGTGGATTAGAACTGCCGCTTTTTTGATTAGCAGCCATAGTTCTTAACCACTACACTACCAGGGTTTAGAAATCTGAACAAACAAGTAAGTCATGTACATACCGTAATAAAGTACATCTATGGGCCAATTGCAAAGGCTGCAGATCAACATGTAAAATCTGGGAAAAGTAAGTGGGAAACTCAGTGATATCTTTGGGCATCATAGCCCAGATGTACTGTTGGTATCCTCAAGTAAGGGCAAACAAATATTGGCAGTTGGGATGTACAGGGATGCTGAAAAATGCACTACAAGGATCAACTGCTGTGAAATGAGTGGCTTCTGGGGGAGTATTGTTGTTGTTGACAGGTGACTTCAAGTCAGTTCTGTCTCTTAGCAATCCTACGTACAACAGAACATAACACTGTCCAACCCTGCACCATTCTCACAATCGCTGTTATGCTTGAGCTCATTGTTGTAGCCACTGTACCAATCCATCTCATTGAGGGTCTTCCTCTGTTTTGCTCACCCTCTACTTTACCAAGCATGATGCCTTTTTCCAGGGACTGATCCCTCCTGATAACATGTCCAAAGCACATGAGATGAAGTCTCACTATTCTTGATTCTAAGGAGCATCCTGGCTGTACTTCCTCCAAGACAGATTTTTTCATCCTCCTGGGAGTCAGTGGTATATTCATAATTCAAAGGCATCAGTTCTTCTCCAGTCTTCTTTATTCATTGTTCAGCTTTCGCATGCATATGACATCATTGAAAATACCATGGCTTAAGTCAAATGCACCTTAGTCCTCAAGGTGATATCTTTGCTTTTTAACACTTTAAAGAGGTCTTTTGGAGCAGATTTGCCCAATGCACTGTGCCATTTGATTTCTTGACTGCTGCTTCCACATGCATTGATTGTGGATGCAAATAAAATTAAATCCTTGACAAGTTCTGAATTTCCTCCATTTATCATGATGTTGCTTATTGGTTTAGTTGTGAGGATTCTTGTTTTCTTTATGTTGAGGTGCAAACCATAGTGAAAGCTGTCAACTTTAATCTTCATCTGTAAGTGCTTCAAGTCCTCTCTGCTTTCAGCAAGCAAGATTGTGTCATCTGCATATTGAAGGTTGTTAATGAGTATCTTCATACAACCTCGCTGCAATGTTCTTCTTCATAAAGTCCAGGTTCTCAGATTATTTGCTCAGCATACAGCTGAATAAGTATAGTGCAAGGATACACCTCTGACACACACCTATCTTGATTTTAAACCATGCAGTATACCCTTTTTATGTTTGAATGACTGCCTTTTAGTCTATGTACTGGTTCCTTATGAGCACGATTAAGTGTACTGGAATTCCCATCCTTTGCAATGGTATCTATAATTTGTTATGATCTACACAGTGAAATGCTTTTGCATAGTCAATAAAACACAGCTAAACATATCTCTCATATTCTTTGCTTTCTACCAAGATCCATCTGACATTCCCAATGATATTCCTCATTCCATGTCCTCTTCTGAATCTAATTTGACAATGAACTCGTCAAAAGGTTCACAGAGTGAATTGAAAATGAAACTATAAAGGACAGCATGAAAGAAAGCCAGCAATGAATCCCTAGAAACCCAATGCAAAGACAGCAGAGTTTGATTGGAAAGGCTGCTTAACTGTCTGAGGTCCCCCAAAATCTGTGGAAGCAGAGAGCTTAAGGGGCTTGTGCTGGTCCAGGGCCTGTTTCCTCAATCCTCCAGGCCCCACCGCTGGTGGTACCCCTTCGAATCCCATGTATCTGACACCAGAAAAATGCAAAGAGCCAGAGCTTATACTCTGTAAAAAGAGCGAAGATTTATTGGAGGCTGACAGTTCAAACCAGGAACCATGTGATCTCACAAAGTGAAACAGAGCATTCCAAATAATTACAGAGCTACAGGCATTTTATATAGTAAAATCAGGGATTTTCTGATTGGTTTTCAAGCATTTGAGGAAATAAGAGGTGGGACAACTCAAAGCAGGAATCAATATGATTGGTTTAAAACATATACGTGTGCTTGTTAGATTGGTTACACGGGATAATTGCAGAAGAGTACGACAAAAAAGGGGTTCCTAGGGTGCTTGTAAAACAATCACAGGGCATTCTTTCCTGGGAACATTCTGTCAAGAGAGCAGCTTTAGCAAACATTCCCAGAGAGTTGTCTGTGCAGGAGATTTCTCTTAAGGGGCCTTGCATCCCTCTTCGGGACTATTCTATGCATGTCCTTAACCTGACCATAGAGAAAAACATTTCCTGAATCACATGAGAAAATCTTGGCCAGTAGGTTACAGTGGAAAGTTACAAAGGTCAGCACTAGCATTCTTAAAGCCGAAATCAAGCTCTTAATAAGAGTGGAGTCTGGACCTAGACCTTGGTCAGTCCCTTAACTAGGGTCAAACACCTCAATTCTGGGTCTCTCATACAAGCTGAAAATGAATTTATAAAAAAGAACTTGGGGGCAACATTCCAGGTAGAGGAGACAAAATGTGAGAAAGCCCCAAGGAAGCTTTCTAGAGGTCTAAGGAAAAGAAAGACCAGTGTGTTTAAATCACGGTTCATAACAGGAGGGAGGAACAAGATGAGGTCAGAGAGGATGGCAGGTCAAACTTGAGTAGGACCATATAAGGCATAATTGGAAATGTGGATTGTATTTCTCCTAAAATTTGAGGCATTGGCATATCTGAATACACTTTCCAAAATACACTTTCCGCTCCCCCATCACTGTCCCCTTGCTCTGCTTTATAGTGCTTCTGACTTTGAGGACTAAGGTGCAACCTGACCCATTCCATGGTATTTTCAATTGCTTCATATGCATGTGAAAGATGGACGATGAAGAAGGAAGACCAAAGAATTGACACCTTTGAATTAGCAAGAACATGTTGTCAGGAGGGATCAGTCTTCGGAGAAGAACATCATGCTTGGTAAAGTAGAGGGTCAGTGAAAAAAGGCAAACCCTTAACGAGATGGATTGACATAGTGGCTGCAACAATGGGTTCAAGCATAGCAACAATTGTGAGGACAGCGCAGGACCAGGCAGTGTTTCGTTCTGTTGTGCATAGGGTCGTTATGAGTCGGAACAGACTTGACAGCACCTAACAACAACAATAGACAGCCAGAAGAACAAATAAATCTATCTTGGAAGAAGTACACCCAAAATGCTTCTTAAGAGTGAGACTTCATCTCCCATACTTTGGACGTGTTATCAGGAGGGACCACTCCCTGGAGAAGGACATCATGCTTGGTAAATTAACAGGTCAGTGAAAAAGAGGAAGTCCTTCAATGAGATGGGCTTACACAGTGGCTGCAACAATAGGCTCGAGCATAGCAACAATTGTGAGGATGGTGCAGGACTGATAGTGTTTTGTTCTGTTGTATATAGGGTTGCTATGAGTTGAACTGACTTGACAGCACCTAAAAACAACAGCATCAATATCTAGCATTGTGTTATATATCCTTTTGTTCTTTTGCCTGTTTTCCCCACTATAATATAATCTCTGTTAGGACAGCGTTGTTGTTTTGTTTATTGTTCTATCCTTAGAGCCTAGAAGAGAGCTTGACACATGGAAAATGCTTCACCAACATCTGACGCATAGAGAAGGAATTCAGTATTCACAATTTTATTGAGTACCCTGGTTGCCATGTGTAAAATAGACTGAAAAGGAAAGAGTAGAAATGGGAAGACCAGTTGGGAGACTGTTTCAGTAACCGAGTTATTGACCACAGTGGTTTGGATTGGGGTGATGGCAGCACACCTGATGTGAAGCATCTGGATTTAGGATCTATTTTGGAAAAAAGTAACAACAGAACTTGCTGATGGATTAGAAGTTATGGGTATGAGAGATACAGATGAAATAGGTATAGCTCTTAGGTTTTGAGCCTACAGATTAGGTAGCTGTGACAATTTGACAATTAACAGAGATAAGAGGGAATCCTGTATGAGAGTCATTCATCTTTAATGACTACTAAAGTTTCCTATTCAGATTATGAAATACACACTTGTGTACAAAGGATAAAAGTGTTGGCTGTCTTTGAAAATATAAGCTTTGAGTTTAAATGTATCCCCTGCCTGGAGTTAAAATTTTCAGTCATAAAAATAGGAGCCTGATGCATTGTTACAAGAGTGTCATTTCCCTCTTATTATCACAGGGCTCTGAATGTTATGTCCAAAAGATGTAGTTTTCATCTAGCAAAGCTCATTGTGTTCATCTTTTGATGCCTCTGTTTTCATCTTCAATGAGCTAAGGGAATTTTTTTTTTTTTTTAAATCAATATAGAAATGAAGGACATGAGAATGTGGAAAAAGAAGCTTCTGTGAGATGGGAAAGGACATGCTTTCATCTGGGACACTTTATTGCAGATGGAGTTATCAAAGCCTATTTCTATACTTTACTAATTCTATACTGTAACTATAACCATAAATATATAACTATAATGGTAACTGTGTAACTATATAACTAAAACAATAGCTATATAACTATAAATATACTGTAACTGATGCTATGTGATACTTGGAAATTGGTAGGTATTCATTTGATGATGCTATATTCATCAAGTTTAAGGTGAGGCATGTGCTATGTGTTCATAATACCTGGGCCTATTGGGCTTTTCAATGAAGCTCAGATCCCAGTACTTGTTCTTGTTGTTAGGTGTTGTGAGGTCGGTTCCAGCTCACAGGGACCCTACCTACAACATAATGAAATGATGCTTGGTCTTGTGTAATCTTCTCAATCATTGTTATGTTTGAGCCCATTGTTGTCGCCTCTCTGTCAATCCATCTCATTGAGGGTCTTCCCTCTTTCGCTGATTCTCTACTTTAACAAACATGATGACCTTCTTCAGGGACTGGTCCCTCCTGATAACATGCCCAAAGAAAGCAAGACAAAGTCTTGCCATGCTCACTTCTAAGGAGCACTCTGGATGTACTTGCTCCAAGACTGATTTGTTTGTTCTGCTGGCAGTCCACGCTATATTCAATATTCTTTGCCAACACCACAATTCAAATACTATCTAGGTTAAAAATGATTTTTAAGTATGAGATATATGATTATAATACAAATAATACTTGATCAAATAATAGAATTTAATGGTTCCTATTTCCTAGGGTTTTTGTCAGGAGTAAATGCGTTTAAGAGGTAGAGTGTTTTGAATAATACCTGGGAAAAATTATAGCAATGTAAGTGTTAGCGCCTAGAAGTAAACTCATAAAAGTTGTTGTTGTCGTTGTTGTTAAGTGCTGTCGAGTTGGTTCCGACTCATAGCGACCCTATGCACAACAGAATGAAACACTGCCTGGTCCTGCACCATCCTTATAATCGTTGTTATGCTTGAGCTCATTGTTGCAGCCACTGTGTCAATCCACCTCCTTGAGGGTCTTCCTCTTTTCTGCTGACCCTGTACTCTGCCAAGCATGATGTCCTTCTCCAGGGACTGATCCCTCCTGACAACATGTCCAAAGTATGTAAGATGCAGTCTCACCATCCTTGCCTCTAAGAAGCATTCTGGCCGCACTTCTTCTAAGACAGATTTGTTCGTTCTTTTGGCAGTCCACGGTATATTCAATATTCTTCGCCAACACCACAATTCAAAGGCATCAATTCTTCTTCAGTCTTCCTTATTCATTGTCCAGCTCTCACATGCATATGATTTGATTGAAAATACCATGGCTTGGGTCAGGCGCACTTTAGTCTTCAGGGTGACATCTTTGTTCTTCAACACTTTGAAGAGGTCCTTTGAAGCAGATTTACCCAGTGCAATACGTCTTTTGATTTCTTGACTGCTGCTTCCATGGTTGTTGATTGTGGATCCAAGTAAAATGAAATCCTTGACAACTTCAATCTTTTCTCCGTTTATCATAATGTTGCTCATTGGCTCAGTTGTGAGGATTTTTGTTTTCTTTATGTTGAGGTGCAATCCATACTGAAGGCTGTGGTCTTTGATCTTCATTAGTAAGTGCTTCAGGTCCTCTTCACTTCCAGCAAGCACAGTTGTGTCATCTGCATAATGCAGGTTGTTAATAAGTCTTCCTCCAATCCTGATGCCCCATCCATACAGTCCAGCTTCTCAGATTATTTGTTGAGGATACAGATTAAATAGGTATGGTGAAAGAATACAACCCTGATGCACACCTTTCCTGCCTTTAAACGAATCAGGATCCCCTTATTCTGTTCGAACAACTGCCTTTTGATCTATGTAAAGGTTCCACATGAGCACAATTAAGTGTTCTGGAATTCCCATTCTTCACAGTGTTATCCATAGTTTGTTGTGATCCACACGGTCGAATGCCTTCGCATAGTCAATAAAACACAGGTAAACATCCTTCTGGTATTCTCTGCTTTCAGCCAGGATCCATCTGACATCAGCAATGATATCCATGGCTCCACGTCCTCTTCTGAAACCGGCCTGAATTTCTGGCCATTCCCTGTTGATATACTGCTGCAGCCGTTTTTGAATGACCTTCAGCAAAATTTTGCTTGAGTGTGATATTAATGATATTGTTCTATAATTTCCACATTCGGTTGGATCACCTTTCTTGGGAACAGGCGTAAATATGGATCTCTTCCAGTCAGTTGGCCAGGAAGCTCTCTCCCATATTTTTTGGCATAGATGAGTGAGCACCTCCAGCACTGTACTTGTTTGATGAAACATCTCAATTGATACTCCATCAATTTCTGGAGCCTTGTTTTTCGCCAGTGCCTTCAGAGCAACTTGGACTTCTTCCTTCAGTACCATCGGTTCTTGATCATATGCCACCTCTTGAAATGGTTGAATGTCGACTAATTCTTTTTGGTATAATGATTCTGTGTATTCCTTCCACTTTCTTCTGATGTTTTCTGCATCGTTTAATATTTTCCCCATGGAATCCTTCACTATTGCAACTTGAGGCTTGAATTTTTTCTTCAGTTCTTTCAGCTTGAGAAATGCTGAGCATGTTCTTCCCTTTTGGTTTTCCATCTCCAGTTCTTTGCACATGTCATTGTAATACTTTGTCTTTTTGAGACACCCGTTGAAATCTTCTGTTCAGTTCTTTTACTTCATCAATTCTTCCTTTTGCTTTAGCTGCTCGACGCTCAAGAGCAAGTTTCAGAGTCTCCTCTGACATCCATCTTGGTCTTTTCTTTCTTTTCTGTATTTTCAGTGACCTCTTGCTTTCTTCATGGATGATGTCCTTGATGTCATTCCACAACTCGTCTGGTCTGTGGTCACTAGTGTTCAGTGCATCAAATCTATTCTTCAGATGGTCTCTAACTTCAGGTGGGATATACTCAAGGTCATATTTTGGCTCTCGTGGACTTGCTCTGATTTTCTTCAATTTCAGCTTGAACTTGCATATGAGCAATTGATGGTCTGTTCCACAATTGGCCCCTGGCCTTGTTCTAACTGATGATATTGAGCTTTTGCATTGTCTCTTTCAACAGATGTATTCAATTTGATTTCTGTGTGTTCCATCTGGCAAGGTCCATGTGTATAGTCAGTGTTTATGTTGGTGAAAGAAGGTATTTGCAATGAAGTTGTTGGTCTTGCAAAATTCTATCATTCTATCTCTGGCTTTGTTTCTATCACCAAGGCCATATTTTCCAACTACTGATCCTTCTTTGTTTCCAACTTTCGCATTCCAGTCGCTGGTAATTATCAGTGCATCTTCATTGCATGTTCGATCAATTTCAGACTGCAGCAGCTGATAAAAATCTTCTATTTCTTCATCCTTGGCCCTAGTGTTGGTGCATAAATTTGAATAATAGTCACATTAACTGGTCTTTCTTGTAGGTGTATGGATATTATCCTATCACTGACAGCGTTGTACTTCAGGATAGATCTTGAAATGTTCTTTTTGACGACGAACACAACACTATTCCTCTTCGAGTTGTCATTCCCAGCATAGTAGACTGTATGATTGTCTGATTCAAAATGGCCAATAGCAGTCCATTTCAGCTCACTAATGCTCAGGATATCGATGTTTATGCATTCCATTTCATTTTTGATGACTTCCAATTTTCCTAGATTCATACTTCATACATTCCAGGTTCTGATTATTAATGGATGTTTGCAGCTATTTCTTCTCATTTTGAGTCATGCCACATCAGCAAATGAAAGTCCGGAAAGCTTTACTCCACCCACGTCATTAAGGTCAACTCTACTTTGAGGAGGCAGCTCTTCCCCAGTCATCTTTTGAGTGCCTTCCAACCTGGGGGGCTCATCTTCCAGCACTATACCAGACAATGTTCCGCTGCTATCCGTAACGTTTTCACTGGTTAATGTTTTTCAGAAGTAGGCTGCCTGGTCCTTCTTCCTAGTTTGTCTTAGTCTGGAAGCTCAGCTGAAACCTGTCCTCCATGGGTGACCCTGCTGATATCTGAATACTGGTGGCCTAGCTTCCAGCAACACACAAGTCCCCACAGTACCACAAACTGACAGACACATGGGGTTTACTTTATAATTATACATAATATCGTTGTTGTTGTTGTTGTTAGTTGCTGTAGAGTTCTGTGGTGCCATTGGGTGGGTTTGAACTGCCAACCTTTAGGTTAGTAGTTGAGTGCAATAATGATTTATCAAAAACTGTGTTTTAGACAATACCCTACACACTTTATGAGCATCGGAACAATTAATCCTTACTTTTTTTTTTTTAAGAACCCTCTGAGCTGTGATCCAATAAATCTGTTACATTGAGTTGATTCTGACTCATAGCGACCCTATAGAGACTCTACAGGACACAGCAGAACTGCCCCCACAGGGTTTACAAGGCTGTAATCTTTACTGAAGCAGACTGCTATATATTTCTCCTGCAGAGCGGCTGGGGGTTGGAACTGCTGACCTTTTGGTTAGCAGTAGAGCGCTTAACCACTGGCCACCAGGGCTTCTTTATGATCCATTACTCCTCCCATTTACAGAAGGGAAGTTGAGTCTCTGAGAATATTATTAACTCCCCCAGAGTGAAAACCTAATAAGTAAGAATTTGTTTCTCATATTTTCTCTGGCAGGGAGAAGGAATTCACTGAGGCAATGGGACACTGGGCAAATAAGTTTTGATGAGGAAAATGTTTGGAAAATTTCAGGAAATGGAGAGATTTTACCTTATGGAATGGCCTTAGTGGTGGGTGGTAAGACTGTGAGGCATCCCATGAAAAGAAAGAGCAAAAAAATTTAAAAGATGCTTATAGAAAATAGAAGATATAAAAACAAAGATGTGGAGGGACAGAAGATTAAATTCTTGCTACTTTGAGCTTTTATCTATACTTTAAAGAGTTAGACAGCATTTACTTTATGTAGTATATGGGACTCCCTTGTATTCTTAGGGTGTTTCCCCTAAGAAAAGGCCAAAACTACCAGTTAGATATATTATTATATATTCTGTCTGTAAACAAAAGTGAAAGCTATTTTTTTTTTTTTATTCAAACTAGGAACAAACTTGAATCTGTTTTTTTTTTTTTTCCCCTCTTCAAAACCTCCACATTCTCTGCTTTCCAATGGGAATATATCCTTTTCCTAAAGATTCTGAGAGCCTATCCCACTGAAGCAAATGATTGCATTTATTTTGTTTAAAACATTAAGACAGCTATGAGATCATTTATTGTTGTTAAGCTTTAATGGCGTCTAAATAAGGGGGGCAGTATTATATCGTTTCTTGTTAGTCTGTTGGTTTTTCCGCTCCTGCTGGGGTCCATAGCAGCTTCCAAATGACAAGATGCTAAATCAGACCTTTATTTTTTAATTTTTTTTTCCTTTCCAATTTGAAAGCAAAAAAGCAAACCTCACCTCAGCACCAAATGAAACGGTTCATGCTGGTTTTGGAAAAGGAATTAACTGCACAGAGAAAAATAACAAACGCGGTCCTGAGGTCTTTCCTATATATTGAAAAGGCCAGCTTGGAAAGGAAATGCGGAAAAGCAAACAGAAGGTGCCCAAGTTTCTTTATCATACCTGGAGAAGGATATGCTAAAACCTACACAGCCAGGCCCTGGCGCCAGTCTTGATTTCCTTCTTTTTTTTTTCTTTTTTAAAATGGTACCCACCGCTCTATAAAATGATCTATTGGGACTTCAAAGCTGTGGCAATTGCATGTGGCACAGGATGTACACAATTAATTATGTGATGTTTAAATGACAGGGTGTAGGAAAAATAGGGGGGAAGAAGAAAAAGTTTAAAAAAAAATGAAAAAAAAAAAATTCCAAGTTAACTGAAAGGCTCGGTTGTCTTCCTGCCAAGAACCGGTAGCAGATAAGGCCCGCAGTTGCTGCGGAAACTTCGGCCTCCAGGAGCCAGAATCCAATTTCAGAAACCACAAAATCAACATAAACGTGTGCAAAAATAAAAAGGTTTGTTTGGCAAGTAATAAGGAGAAGGCTACCAATGTATAAAACGCATGAACCAAGGTGACCCCAGCCAACTGAATCCATAATGACGACGATGTCCGTGGCTGATTTGGCACCTACAAAATGAGCGGTAACAAGACACAGTCCACGCTGCTTTCTGTTATCAGGTAATTGGTACCTTTTTGAAATATTACCCTTCCACCACTTCTTCCCAGGCCTCACCTCAGAAAACAAAACGCCGCCCTTCATGAAAGCAGTGTTAGAGCCCTTGCTGGATTTTAACCCAGGAGGCCCGGAAACAGACAGCTAGACTTTTCACTTGCTCTTTAGATCATTTTTTATTATCCAGGAAAAAGAAAAATAGATTACATATATGGCCTTCTCTCTCTCTTCTGCAGTATCTCCAAGGAACCACTAAGTTCTGAAGTGAGAAACTGACTTCACATGTGAGCTCTTAATAATTAATTACAACTCATATTATTCTGAACTCTTTATTAATCTACTTAATAAAGAAACACCATCTAAAATGAAAGTCCTTTGACAGGTGAACAACTTTTAATTCATCCTTGTGCCCTCAGAAATTATTTAACAACAAACCCAGTGCGACAACAACAGAAAAAAAACAGTCAAGTTGACTCTGACTCATCATGACCTCTTGTTTGTCACAGTAGAACGGCACTCCATAGGGTTTTCAATGACTGATTTTTTGGAAGAAGGCAGGCAGGACTTTCTTCCGAGGCATGTTTGGGTGGACTCGAACCTCCAGCTTCTTGGTTAGCTGCTGAGCTATTTAACTATTTGTACCACCCAGGGACTCTGCAATTTACTTACATGCAGAGAATTATTTTTGTGTCTTTCCTTCATTTCCTGCAGAGGAAGGAATTCTCTCCCAGACACAGTTCATCAATTAGTTGATTAATCATTTGATTAAGACAAACTTTGTATTCTCTCTAGCACTAAACCTAGAGGATGTTCAATATAAATTTTAATGAATCTGAAAGCCTGGGATTATATTTAAAAAATACACCAGTATCCTGTTTCTGAAAAGATGACGTAAAACTCTTTTCTTTGAACAACAACCACAACAAAAACTTGAATTCCAGACATAAATAAAATGTGAAGAAGGAAAACAATCCAAACACATAGAAATTCCAAATATGTGTCAATTCACTATAGGGATGTCTCACTCTTGGTTTCTCTCTAGACTCCACGTTTTTATTCCTCAAATTGAGAATGAAATTTCAAATATATAATTCCATTTCCTGGAAATAACCCAAATTGTCTATTGTCTTCCACCTCTGTGACAGAGATTCTGCAAGGTGTGCATCACATCGCTCCCCTCATCTCTTGTGGCCACAGCTAAGCCATACTCCCTGTGGCTGACTTCTGGCCAGGGCCATGTAGGCAGACGTGACAGATGCCACTTTCCAGGCTGGCCCTGCTGAATCGCTGATCATCAGCCATATTCTTTCCAGTTGTCTGTTCACCAGTTAGATACGGAAGATACAACAGAAGCCCTCAAGCTCCTCGGCAGCATCAACATCTCACGACTGTGGGAGTCTGGATTCTTGGGTTACCACCTGGACAAAAGCTGCTCGGGAGGGACACCTGACCAGACATTTCTCTGCTCGACTTTGCAGGGATGAGAAATAAACATTGAATATTTTGAGCCACTGCAGTTTGCAGCAGTAGTTACCACACTGCTTTCTCTACCTAATACAATTGTCTTCAAGTGTCAAGGTGAGCACTCCTTGACCTTTCCAGGAAAGTAAAGTCACCTTCTATGCACCCACCCATTGCCTATTGTGTCCAGCTCCATAATAACTCTAATCATAAGTGATTTTTATATAACTCACTGTAATGAATATGGCGGGACTATGCTTTCTCATCAACATTTCCTAGGAATAGCATAATACTAAAAATACGTGTTGATATTTGGATTCTAGAAAATGTACTCTTCAATCTACATCTACCTAGTAATGTTGAGGGGGGGAGAAAAGCAAAAAACATAAATGTTACAAAAAGGCATTTTTGAGTCCCTTCTACCAAAATCTCTTATAGGAACCCTTTAAATAGATCCAGTCAATGGAGGAAAACTCAAAATCCTCAGCCTGTGTTGGAAGAATGAAGGAATGTTCGGCCACAGTGGTGAAAAGCTCCTTTCTGGAGTAGAATTGTGCTCCATAGGGTTTCACTGACTGATTTTTTGGAAGTGGATTGTCAGGATTTTCTTCTGAGACACTTCTGGGTAACTAATAGAAATCCTTGAGCTTTAAGCGATTGATCATTGTGCTACATTTTGGCATTATAAGTATCAGTTAGCACAAGCGAGGTTGACTCAAAATAAAATTCTACAAGAAGTGGAGGAAAAAAAAAAAAAAAATGTGACCAAAGCATGAGAACCTATTGATTTGGAGATTTAGGGTAGTTGAGGATGCATCTTATTTTCATAACTTTTAGGGCATTATAAGGAAGGGGACCTGATTGTCAAGTAGAGTTCATTTGATTCAACTCCTGGATAGATTATGCCACATCATATTCTCACTAGAAGCTGCAACCTTAATTTTATTCACTGATAATAAACACCTGTTTGTTGTAAATAGTGATGATGCATTCATATAATGGAATTTTATGTAGACCCTAAAAAATATGTATTTCTAAATAATTAATAACCAAAGAGAACTCTTGGTATAAGTGGAAAAAAAAAAAAAAAGGATATGTCATATAATTTAAATTCTACAATAAAACATTTGGTGAAAAAGTCTCTAAAATAAATATACAAAAAATTTAAATCTGTATTCAATAGAATTATTGATGATTTTGATTTAATTTTTTCTTTATAATTTTCTATAATTTCAAATTTTATCTAATAAATATACAATGTTGTTTTATTATTATAAATAGATCAGTATTTATTTGTAAAAATAATCCAGACAATCTGGATTCAACATGCGTGTAGGACAGCTTACAATTTAAAAAATACTTAAACAGTGTATTCAAATAAAAAGAAGAGATCATGAAAAATGAATGAGTTAAAATTTCATCATCACATTATCATCATCTTACAATGTACTGGTGCACTTTTAAATATTGTATGTATATTAGCTTACTTAATTCTTTTTTTTGTGTGTGTGTGTCTTTCCACAATGTCTTTATTAGTTATTAGGCACAAAGGTTCTTGGCTACCCCGGACACCAGAGATCTCAATTCACCAGGGGAATGGAGAGGGAAAACAAGCAAGCTTATGGCAAATGAGGATGGTGTTTGGGCATTGTTGTTTTCTGGTCCAGGCCAACTCTTGACATCAATGGCTCGGATGTTAAATCAGCCTCGATCCCTGAGAATCTCTCATGGATCTCTGTCATGTCTCTTGAGCACAAGGATTTATTATCCTTAGCTCTCAACATATGGCCAAAGCAACGTGTACTGGGTTGGGGGTGAACTAAGAGTAAGCCCATGTGAGCCAGCTTACTTAATTCTTACAAAAATACAACAAAACCAGTAATCATGTCACTCTGTTTTTACAGACAAGGAAACTACAGCACAGAGAGATCGAAGAGCTTGCCTAAGGTAAGTTAGCTACTTCATGGAGAAGCATGGATTTGAATGCAAGCAGTCTGGCTCCAAAGACTGCATTTTTCAACACTACACTCTAAGATGGTTACGACAAACAAAAACTGAGCTTTCCCTCAGATTATTCTCTCAGGGAAATCAGAGAATAATAGATTTTATGGGTTTCCGTTTCCGTTATGAAACCACACATAAGTATTTATCTGGATATACCATATTTTTTATGTAAATAACACATACCTTCTACATTTGTCCATGGCACCTTCCACCACCCCCCAAGGTGTTTTCATAAGTGCACTATGCTAATTTTTTTACAGCAATATATAAAAAAAATTGGCCTAGCAGCACTTATGAAAATACCTCAGGGGGGGGTGTGGTTGGAAAACTAACATAGAAGTCAAGTGTTATTTGCATAAAAATATGATACTTATATTTTCCTGAGACTAAATTTTAAGAGAACTTGATTATTAAAGTTATTGAGTAGACTAGTGGGCAGTGTTTTCAACAGTATCACGACAGAATAAACAGAAATAAATTCCAATCTAGAAAAAGCAAAGGAAACAATGAATTATTATTTGAGCTCATGAATCATAGTTTTTCTAAGAAGCGTTCGTCTTTCCACGGGCAAAGGTAGATAAAGATTTGTTTCCGTTTCCTTCCTAAGAGCAGGAACCCTTTGTGGCCGGATGTAGCCCTAAACCTTTTCCCATTCTCATCTTAATGATCAAAAACTACGAAGGTCAGAGTGGAACAGAGGAGCAGAGTTAAGTAAAATCTCTTTGGCAAGATCATTTTTTCCAAAGGGACCTGATTAATCTAATAATGTTGCACGTTAAATCAATTTGCACCAAGAAAATGAAAGCCACACAGGGTGATATATAGCTGATGGGGAGCTCCCCAAATGAACTCCAAGCCCCAGCCAATGTTTGAGTCTCTTGCTACTTCTTTTATTTTACACAGAAAATTAAATTTTACCAGTGGAGTTCTATTTTGGTTTAGAATGTCCGTTAAAAGTCTGGCTGTAATATTTATGGATACCAAAACAAGGCCACCAGGACACACATCTACTAAAAGTAAGTCTCCGTTATAGATCTGCCAAGCAGTTTCTCAGACATAAATAATAATTGTAACCATAATAATAATAATAATAGTAATATATTGAAAGATCATGATCTAAACAAACTATAACACATGGGTCCAAACTGGAAGAACAGATCAAAGAAAATAGAATGAAAGTTTTAAAATACTGCTATTAAATTCTTTATGTAATTTAGAAGGTATTTCCTTCCCGTTACTTCTATTCTGGAGCTGGAGGATGGAAAATCAGGTTCAATGATTTGTTCATCAGAATTCAGTATAAAACCCTCCAGAAGATATTTTAGAGGAAAAGTCAAATGTTTAATCAAGAGTGAACCCTAGATTTGGAAAATCTTGGTGGAAAATCTGACAGGAGAAGCCAGTCCAATCTGGGGCATGTTTCTCCCCAGTGAGAAGTTGCAGTTTCTCTCACTCAAGTATGGTAGAAGACAACTGGATATGGTTTATAAGAGTGAAATTGTTGTAAACTTTACATTTCTCATTAAAAAAAAAATATTATCATAACACTTGAATTTCTCAATAACCCACTGCTGAATTTCTCAATACATTTGTAAAAGTGGAAAAAAAAAGGAAAAAGAATATGTTAAGGTCTAAAGTGAAAGCATGTTAACCAAAGGATCTTTATTCACCATAAAATGCCTTTATTATTTTTTTTTGCCAAAACTTTTGCCGACTTCCCAGTGATTTTTAGTATATGTAAGAAGTCCCTGGGTGGCACAAGGGTTAAGCGCTCCACTACTAGTTAAAAGGTTGGCGGTTCAAACCCACTGAAAGGCACCTCAGAAGGCAGGCCTGCAGATCTGCTTCTGAAGGGTCACAGCCTTGAAAACCCTATAGAACAGTTCTACTCTGCACTCCTGGGGCCACTCACCATGAGTTGGAATCGACTGGATGGTAACTAACAAGAACAACTTATAAACACCTACTTGGGATGTAGCGGGTAAGGTGAGACAGAAGAATTTACTATTAGTTATTGGCCAATGTCAAATAAAGATAAATAAAGAGAAAACACAATAAAGATAAACCATCTCATAAATAATAATGTGAGTTAATGGAGAAACAAGATTTTATTTGGGAAAAAAGGTTATTTTTCATTGTATTTTGCAGTAACACATTGCCATCTAAAATTTACCCAGTAGGGAAAGTTAAAACTGAAAACTATGTTTGACACTAAAAAATTCAAATATGCTTTAAAAAAGCACGAAAAACCCATTGCCATAGCATCGATTCCAACTCATAGGGACCCTATAGGACAGAGAAGAACTGCCCCATAGGGCTTCCAAGGCTGTAATCTTTATGGACGCAGACTCCCACATCTTTCTCCCATGGAGCCGCTGGTGGGTTCGAACCGATGACATTTCGTTTAGCAGCTGAGCCCTTAACCACTGCCCTGACAGGGATCCTTTTTCTTACACAAGACAAATTAGTCTGAATCTTCAGTTAAAAAAACAGAAACCACAGATTCCAAGTTCAGCTTTGTCTATGAGGTGACCTCTGTCTGTTTCCCTGGGTGAAATTTGTAAACAAGATAATGTTACCCATAATGACTTTCAAGATTACAACATTTGTACCATAAAACCTTTAGATTACTCCCAAAACCCAAAGTGATGGAAAGGAGAAATTAAAAAGAGAGCAAGAGAAGAGATAAGAGAAACCAATTCTTTCTCCACACTTTCCCAAGTTTTTAGACATTGCCCCATCCTCTTCTAATATTCAGAAGAGCAAACTTTTCCTCTTTCCTTCGTGCCATCCTCTCTGATAACCCTCTGGGAATTGTGTGTCGTTTATTAACCCAGGACTGGACTCTGTAAGAAGTTTCTATTCTTTTACATGATTCTGGGCACAGTAATAAGGTTATGCCAAGACTGGACCTGAGATTGTGAAAGTCTTGATGGTTTCTGACAAAAAACTGACATTTTCCTAAGCATCCCCCCATATATATACACAGGTAGGCCCCAAATTACAACAGGGTTCATTTCTGACGACTCCATCATAAGTTGGTTCTGAGGTAAGTCGAATACCCCCATTTTTTTAGTTTTCATTTTATTGTTGTTGTTAGGTGCTGTCAAGTTAGTTACAACTCATAGTGATCCCATGTACAACAGAACAAAACACTGCCCGGCCCTGCGCCATCTTCACAAACGTTGCTATGTTTGAGCTCATTGCTGCAGCCACTATGTCAATCCTTCTCATCAAGGGTCTTCCACTTTTTCAATGACTCTCTACTTTACCAAGCATGTCGTCCTTCTCCGGGGACTGATTCCTCCTGAAAACATGACCAAAGTACATAAAACGAAGTCTCACCATCTTCACTTCTAAGGAGCATTCTGGCTATACTTCTCTCAAAACAGATTTGTTTGTTTTTCTGGCAATCCATGGTATATTTAATATTCTTCACCAACACCATAGTTCAAAGGCATCAATTCTTCTTTGGTCATATTCACTGTCCGGCTTTCTCATGCATATGAGGCAATTGAAAATACCATGGCTTGAGTCAGGCAAACCTTAGTCCTAAAAGTGACATCTTTGTTTTTTGTCATCAATATCCTTATAAATCTGATCTTTATTGCTTTTGGGGGATTGGAAACATTACACATAAACTTACAGATATATTTTAATACATACATACATAAAAAAACACAGATGACAAAAAAAGGATGGTCACAAGTGTGGTTCATCATAACTTGAATCCATTATAAGTCGGGAAATAACTACCTATGTGTATATATACAGAGAGAGAGTATGAAAGAGAGCACAACCTGGTGACGTGATGGTTAAGTGCTTGCTGGGCTGCTAACCCAAAGGTTAGCAGTTGGAGCCAACCAGCTGCTTTGGGGGAGAAAAGACCGGGCCCATCTCTTCCTGTAAAGATCATGGCCTAGAAAATCCTGTGGGGCAGTTCTACTCAGTCACATTGGCTCACTATGAGTCAAAAATTGGCTCAATGGCATGGCACCTAACAACAACAACAATATCGTATTCAAATATGTATATATATATATGTATATATATATATGTATATATATATATATATATATGCCTTGCTGTTTAAATACAAGCACAGGGAGAAAAAATAAGGAATGATGTGGAGCGAGGTGAAAAAAAAAAGCACCATTTTTGTGTTCAGTGAGCTCTTAATGGGTTTTGTTCTTCCATTGAGTTTAATTTAGTACCATTTTCTGTGTCGTTGGACAGGCTTAACCAAGAGGTATTTAGGATGTGGTATCGTCCAGTGTTTCACAGAGTGCGTGTGTGTCCATGAGCACGTGCGTGGTGACTTTTATACTATAAAGAACTGCTGAGTTAAAAATCTTGCTGCACTGAGAAGAGGGCATGGTTTTCTTCCAGTCAGCTTTCAAAGGAACTGTTCTGTCATCTGGACTCAGAGCTAACGTGGCCCACCTAGACGTCGCAGGGCATATCTGCTGGGTCCATTCCTCACCCTGCCTCCAGAATGGCGAATTGCCAAATACTCTCTAGTTAATCTTGAGCTCTGTAAGTTTAACTTTTCTCTATCATTTACCTCCACAGACCTTTTGAAGTGTTCTTATTCTGGCTTTGCTCACTTTTCTGTCATTCTTCAGAATGCCTTTGTGTGATATTTGGACTACACAAGAATGTCAGATTGGAATATCAAATTCTTGGGACCAAAGTCTTAAATTCGAAAACTACTGAGAGTCATAGAATGAGGGTGGTTTTTGGTCAATATCCTCCTTGCCACAAATATGTATCATTTCTTAAAAGAGAAGTTCAACCTTTGGATTATAACATGATTTGGCCTTCAAATGCTCCCTTTTCTTTCAGCAGAGGAAAAGCTAGGGCATACAAGATTAACTGGATTTGAACCTGGCTAGCTTTTCTGTTTATTGGGCACTCGTTATTGTTGTTAGTTCTCACTGAGTTGGCTCCAACTCGTGGCTACCCCACGCACAATGGAACAAAATGTTGCCAACACCATGCCATCTTTATGACCACTTGTGTGCTCGTGTCCATCGTTGTGGCTACAGTGTATTTTGAGTGCCTTCCAACCTAGAAGGCTCAGCTTCCTGCTGTATATCAGACAGTATTCTGTTATGATCCATAAGGTTTTTATTGGCTAATTACTGAGGTGGATTGACAGAGTGGCTGCAATAACGGGCTGAAACATAACAACAATTGTGAGGATGGCTCAGGACTGGGCAGTGTTTGGTTCTGTTGTATATAGAGTAGCTATGAACTGGAACTGACTTGATGGCATCTAACAACAACCCAACAGCAACAATTTTTGGAAGAAGATCATCAGGCTTTTGTTCCTAGTCTGTCTTACCAAAAACCAAACCTGTTGCCGTCAGGTCAACCCCAACTCATAGTGACCCTATAGGATAGAGTAGAACTGCCCCCATAGGGTTTCTAAGGAGCACCTGGTGGATTTGAACTGCTGACCTTTTGGTTAGCAGCCGTAGCTCTTAACCACTGTGCCACAAAACCTGTCCACTATTGGTAACCTTGATAGTATTAAAATATGAGTAGCATAGCTTCCAGCATCATAGCAATGTGCAAGCCACCACAGTATGACAAACTGACACCAGATGGTAGGTTAGGCCCTTAGTGGGTGCTTAGCAACATAGCTTAATTGAATCAAAGAACATGATCCCTCTGAGTAGATGTGGTAGTGTTCACCACAGCAATTTCTAGACACAGTTAACATTCTGAATCAGGCTTGTAAAAGTTTTAAATTAAGACAATCCATATGAGTTGATAAAAAGAGATAGAGAGAAGAGAATTACCTTGAGGGGGACGAGGTTGGTGGGAACCAGGCAAATGTTCAGAACCTTAGGTGGGGCTTCAGTCATGGACCTCAGGTCAAAGGCAGTATAAAGTAAAAACCAGAAATCAGATAAAAGCCTAGTTAAACAAAACAGATAGATCACCCATTATGGAGAAAAGGTAGCAAGTTGTCAGATACCATTCCAAGTGCATCCAAACCAGGTTCTTTTTTATGAGTTCTGGGGCTGGATAAAACTGAGGTACAGTGGCTGATCATTACTGTCATAATATGGAGGTGGGAGGGGGAAGAGTTTCCAGGAGGGTTCAAAGTATATGATGCACTCAGCAGTGTTGGCCTGAGGTGCCAATTATGAAGCATGGAGACCTAAATGCATGGGTGGAGGGGTAGAGATGGCAAGGTGAAAAACAGTCCTTAGGTATATATATTTTTTTTCTTTAGTGCAATACGCATATCAACAGCCTGTCCCTGAAACTATGGAAATTAGTAAGACAGCACCCCACCAAATTTTAAGAAAAAGATAATGGTAATTTAGTAATTTCTTTTTTTTTTTTTTCTCCCAATTATACGTGGGTTTATAATAATGATTTATTTGAAAACCTTAAATGCAGACTAAGTAGTCAGATAGAGAATTAGTCCTTCTCTTTTCTCTTGTATTTCTTTTACGCACTATCTTGGGTGATTTGGAATACAGAATCGATTTCAGTATGGTTAGTTTCATAAAATTCCAAGTCAACTGGGCACACATATTATTTACTGTCATTGATTAAAATAGTAAACCTTGCAGGTATGCAGAAAACATTTAGTCAGCTAGTTTACTTCTTATTCTTCTTATTTTATGAGGTTATTACTCAATAATATTTAGAATTTTTTTTATAATGAATTGTCTGTATAATAAATTTTTGCAGGCATTATATACCTATATTCTTATTATATAGGAGCCTGGAAGATCACATTATGAAGTATATTAAGTGCCTGTGATTACTATACCTTATAAAGACTATATCTGTTACTATCCTAGATCTAAAAACCTTTAGACTATTGAGCACTACTGACGAATACATGGAATAATATTTTTGTAAAACTGTGAAGAAATAGTGTGAATTTCCCAACCAAGAAGAATCCTCATGTTATCAGGGCTCTTTTCCAACAGATTTCCATCTATTAATCTATGTAATAATTTTATCCAGTAAATATGATTTGTACATGACTCAGTTTTTAATCACCTTAACTACCAATGCCAAGTTATAAAAGGTTAGAGAATTTCTATGGTTCCGTAAAGAGGGAGAAGACTGAAAAATTACTCTATTATTACCATCAAATTTCAATCAAAAGTTTCTCTGTGAAAAGCAACACCCAATTATCCATTCCGGATAAGGTAAAAATTAACTTTAAGTGGCAAATAGATTTTTACTGATCAGAGCAAATGATGTTAGTTTGGAGAAAATGGCAAAATCTCATCCAGGGAAATATTTTACAATCCCTTTCCTCAGAGACTATTGTGAAAAAGATCTATGATGGTTTGAGGTCGGTTAGCTCACTAGCCTACAGAAACATGAACTTGAAGCCCTGTGAGAACTTTTATGACCATGAGAGTCTGTGAAATGTAGCTAATTCCCTGCTGTCTATCACCTCACCCACAGAACTAAATGTGTTTGCTGGCTAGGTTCCCTCTTTCTGTCAATGGTGCCGCCATGCTTCCAGCCACCCAGGCTTAAAATTTTGGAGTTAGTTTTCATACTTTTGGCTTCCTATCCCTTAACTCAGTCACTTACCAAATCTCATCAATTATTTTATGTTTCTTTCCCATCCAATTCTATCTTATTTGACCCATTGCAAGGCCCTAGTTCAAACACCCATTATGTCATGACTTTTCCATTGCAGTACCATTGTAATTGGACTCTTTCTTCATTCAGCTGGCCCTGTGTACCACCACTACATCAATCTTTTTTAAACATTACTTTGATCATGGTATTTATCTTCGGTGACTTTGCCTTTTGTTCATCTGTGTTGCACAAGCTGGTGATAGGTCCAGGAACAAAAGAGGCATGTGATTAAATATGTTTGGGGAAGATTGCTTGCTGTAACTTCTTCAGCAGATTGCCAATGCTCTTTAGTATAACAATGAATTGAAGAAATCCCGCAATAGAAAAATACGGTTCACTTTATTTAAAACCCCCATTTCTCAAAATTAGTTGAACATAGAAGCTTTTTTTTTTTTCCCCATGTAAGAATCACTAACATCTCTCAGACTGCAAATTTTAAATAACACACATTGGGACAAATTAACGAGTATCATAATATTCAAAGTACTTAGCTTAACATCCTTCTTAATAATTGCTCCATACTTTCTGGAGCTACACTCCAGTGCTCACCAAGGACAGGAGCATCCTCAGGAAGACTCATCCACTTTTCTGTTCTCTCTACCTGCCTAGAATTATTGAACCTCCATTATCTTTTACTGGTTAATTTTTTTAAGTCATTTTTATTCTTCAGTGCTGCTTCTATTATGAACATGTTGTAATGCTTCAGCTCCAAAGATTAGATCAGTCTCCCATGATATGCACAGTAATTGTAACTCTTATAGAGTGATTTCCAATCCATTCAACTCAATGTATAAAAAGTCTATTAAGCACTGTCTAGTTGCCAGGAACTGATAATAAGAAATAAATGATACTCCATGCTAAGGTGCTCATGGAATAGTTGGAGAATTGAAGATATTGCTCTAATGGTCATCTACAAAGCACTGTGGGAACCAAGATTATTTTACTTTGGAATTGGGGAGGGAAGGTTTATATAAAACTACAGAAAGATTGTCTCTGAGCTGGCCCTGAATTTAATAAAAATATAAATAATTGCCATCATAGGACAATTAATTATGGCTAAGCTATACCATTGGAAACCCTAGTGATGTAGTGGTTAAGTACAACTAAGAGATCGGCAGTTATAATCCACCAGGTGCTCCTTGGAAACTCTATGGGGCAGCTCTACTCTGTCCTATAGGGTCGCTATGAGTTGGAACTGACTTGACGGCAGTGGGTTTGGTTTTTTGGGGGTAAGCTATATCATTACATTGAACTCAAATGCTATATTCTCTGACAGCACTTCATGAGAGAGGACCTTCAGAAACCATCATCTATTAAGACCTCTTCATCAACTGCAGAACTATTATTAAATAATGTTTCAGTTACTTACTCTTTGGGCTAAATAAACCCAGTTCCTTTTATCTTTTCTCAAATGTCTGATTTTCCAAGCCTTTAATCATCATTTTTTTTTTTCTCTGAACTCCCTCCAAAGTCTCCAAGTCCTTCTTTACTTGTCAATTCCACAACTGGTTACTATGTTGAGTAAATAGCAAAGGAATGTCATGAACAACCCTACAAAGTGCTAAGGTTTGAATGAGTTAAGCACCCAACTCACAAATACGTATTCAGAGTATCCCAAACTTGTAGTACAAAACTTGGCTGTGGATCAAAAGTGTTTTAATGGCCTGTTCATACAGAATTGCATGAGGGTGATGATTTTTTAAAAATTCTACTGGGCATAATATTAAGCTACAGAAACACCCAAATAAGTATATCCACACAGCGCCAGATATTTAAGAGCTATTTATGATTTCCACTGTTTATTTGCTTAAATAAATGTGACAGATTAAAAACATCTAAGATATATATGTATATATACATACATATTGCTAAATATGTACTAAATATCTAGTTATATAAACTTAAATAAGGCATGTAATAGTTATTTTTTCACATGGTTAAGATTTGTTTTGGTTCTATAATGGCTTACTTCTTACTACTAAATACAGGAGGAAAGCAGAACACAATTTTAACCTGATATGATAAATGCTAAATAAAACAAACTTTAATAGTATATGTTTGTAGCCCAATAAGCAGAGGGAAAAGACAGTTCATAAATGAATGAATGAAAATTAGACCTATAGCAGATTTCTTAAAAGCAACAATGTAAGTGAGAAATCTGTAATTTTTGGAGTAGAATGCTTGAGAAAATAATCATCAAACTAGAATAGTGTGCTAAGCTAATTTGTCTTTAAAAAAGAAAAGAATAAAATTAAAAAAAAAATTCCCAGATTAAAAAATAAAAACTGAAATGTCCACTAATAGACTGAGTTTTTGTCCGAGGAGAAGTATTCCCAGAAGGAAGTTGAAAATGCAAAAACAAACAATAAGGAAAAATAGCATGTAATCTAAGCAAATAGTATCTGGCTTGAAATAATGCTAATGCTAGTATTTACAATAATAAATTGTTTTTAAGGACATTAATGAAATTCAAGAAATGTGTAACATGTAAGTTAGAGGCTATCAGGTCCTTATAAAGCCCTTCTATTGTTGAAGAGTGGTTAGAAATAGGGTTTAAGATATTGTTTAGCTTTGCACTTGAGAAATCAAATATGCTTGGTAAAATTGCAGAAGTAATCTTGAAAAGAGCAGAAATAGATCAATTACAAAGTCAATTGACAATTGTTTTCTAAAGTAGAAAATGAGAGGAAAAACAAGCCACAACAACATGAAAATCCTCAACCAACTCTAAAGAAGGTATGTAAGGAGATTAAAAGAAGAAAAAGGAGAGATAAGTATAAATTATAAGGCTAGACACTATAAATAAGCTCAGTAATATCAGTGAAGTAAATTCACTAACTTGTCATCTAAAAGACAGATGATAAATTGAACTTAAAAAAAAATCACAGTTTACAAATATGTATTCATAATATACCAACTCTGAACCCTATGCAATGCATAAGACACTCTTAAATAACATAAAGACACAGATACTTTTAAAATAAAAGGACAGTAAAAGATACACTCAGTGTATAGCTTTAAAAAAGGTAGTTAATATCACAATACTAATATCACACAAAACACTTTAGGACAGAAGTATTAAAAGTAATTTTTAAAAAGTTACTATATATATAATAAATAAAAACAGTTCAGTTCTTCAAGAAGATGTAACAATTTAAACTTGTATGCACTTAATAATATAGCCCCAGAACACATAAAGCAAAAATGAATAGAACTATATGATGACATTGACAAATTCATAATCATAGTGTGTTGTTTCAAAATAATTACCTCAATGACAGGTCGAGAAAAAAATTAAACCTATGGAAAATTTACTAATATAATTTACAAGCTTGATCTTGTGAACCTGTACAGCTATGCATCTAACAGGCAGAGAATACACCTTATTCTTAAATATACATGAAACTTTTAGGAAAATTGATGAAAAACTTAAAACAAAAACAAAAAACAAGCCCTTTGCTGGTTGAGTCATAATTCAAGGCTCAACAAATTTCAGAAAATAGGTAACATACAGATCATATTTTCTGTAAATAACATAATTATATTAAAAACCAATAAAACAATAAAAATCCACAAACATTTGGAAATGACAACATACTTCCAAGAAATCATAACAGAATTTGAAATATAATTATTGAATAAAAATGGAAACACTATATATCAAAAATTTTGTGATGCAGTAAAAATAGAAATTCAAGAAAGATTTAGTTTTAGAACAATGAAAGGCTGAATTTTAATGAGTTAATCATCCATCAATATAAGTTAAAAAGAGGATAGTAAAGCAATTCTGAAAACATAGAAAGAAGGCAATATTAAGCTAAGAGCGTAAATCAGTGTCATAGGGAATAAAGATTTAATAAAGGAAACAACAAAGTCAAAATTGATTTTGTGAAAATACTAATAAACAAGCTTCTCTCAAGACCAATAAAAATAATACTTAGATACCGTACAGCAGAGATTTAAAAAAAGAAAGAGAACACAATGAATGCTTTTTATCAAGAGATTTGAGAATTCGATAAAATATATAATTTTGAAGAAATTATTGCTCATGGAGAATATCTTGAAAAATCTTTATTTTTTAAGGACATATTTAGAATATGCTCACAAAGAAAATACCAGGGGAAACAGGTTTTATAAGAGAGTTTTCCCAAACTTTCAAGTACAGGATTATTGCAATCTTTTACTTAATCTTCCAGAGAATAGAGAACCTACGCCTCAACTCATTCTGAGGAGCCAGTATACTAAATCCGTATAAGGAGAGTAGGAAAAATGAAAAATTCATTTACTCATGAACTCAGAGGCAAAAACTTCAAAGAAAATATTAGCCAACTCATTCCTACATTGTATACAAAATAGAATCCATCGTGACCACATAGATTTAAGTCAGAAATGCAGGGGTGTTTAACATCGTGAAATCTATAAACGTACCCCACCGTACAATACAAATTAAAGCATCTAGATTCAGAAAGAGCAAGGCAGCAGCTTAGAGACTGGCATCCATTAAGTGGCTGAACTAGACTACTATGAGAAAAATTAGTTACTGTCTTTCATGAGAAAGATGTGAAAATTAAAAAATATAAAATATATAAGACCAAATCAGTTGCCATTGAATCAATTCCAAGTCATGGTGACCCCATGTGTTTTAGGGTCGAATTGGGCTCTATGGGGTTTCCAATAGCTGTGATCTTTCAGAAGTAAATCATCAGAATTTTCTTCCAAGGTGCCTCTGAGTGGATTTGAACCTCCAATCTTTAGGTTAGTGGCCAAGTGCTTAACAGTTTGTGTCACCCAGGGACTCCATGTAAGGGACAGTGGCTGACATATGGCCAGTGATCTACCGAAGTTAGGAAAAAATAAACTAGTATTCTCTTAACTACTCTATATTTTCTGCATCCCTCATCTTCCCTTCTCTCATTATCTCTTGGATTGATAGAATCAAGGGTCTGCTAAAAGAAAGGGTATTAACTGTAGTGTTAATTTGAAGAAAAAGAATCTAGTAGATTCTATACATCAAAACACTTTTTAACAATTCCCTTGTGGGGCTTTGAGAGAGGCAGGGCAAAAAGGTAAAGAGAAAACCAGTGTCCACGAGAAGATGCAACAACGATGTTGAATTGCAATATCCAGAATGACTCAAAAGAGCGAGGCAAATGGTTCTCTCAGGTATATGAATTGTTACAGGTCCCTCAGTGGAATCAGAATCCATTTTGAACCCTGATTTTAAATGCGTATTAACCTCTTTAACTGCCTTGTACGTAAATCATAGAATCACTTTTTAATGTCATTTCACATTTCTGAGTATTTTTTCTAGGCCCCTCTGCTAATGCCTGGAATCTCTCCATTCAGACTTGGAGTCATAATCAGATTTGGCCAGTCGATACCAAGGCCTGTATGTTTTCTTTCCACTGTATCACCGGACGCCAGCACACAGCTTAAGAAACAGTCAGGAAAATGAGGCCTGTTTCTTCAGGGGCTGATTAAGCAAGACAAAGTCAATTAACATCTGATTCCTCACAGGTTCCTGCAAGCAAATTGTTCCAATTAGCTAAAACCAGTGAGCAAATTGTGAGGTAATTGGAAGGGGCAGTCATGATTCCACTGACAGTCCCGCCCTACTGTGCTGTCAGAAGTTCTGTGTAGAAGAGTGATTAAAGGGAAACTTTCCACATGCAAATTTTGCTGCAGGAAAGTTTCCCCTTATAATAAAATTATATATATTGAAACACTAACCAGTTTACCAGTTGCTGTCAAGTTGATTCTGACTCGTGGCAATGACATGAGTCGGAATAGAGCTGTGCTCCACAGGGTTTTCAATTGCTGATTTTTTGGAAGTAGATCACTAGGCCTTTCTTCCAAGGTGCTCCTGGGTGGACTTGAACCACCAACCTTTGCTTTAGCAGCTGAGTGCATTAACTGTTTGCATCACCCAGGGAATCCTATTCTTCTCTCTATATTTTATTTAATTTTAAGTATGTTTTTTATGTAATGTGTTTACCTACATTTTCTGTTTTTTATAGTTGAAATGCTTTCGTGGGTGTGTGTGTGTGTAAGGCAACATCTTTACAAAGTATGTTTAGTGTGTATGTTGTCACAGCCAGGGCATTTTACAACACTCTGGAATAAAAGATAGACTCCACCGTTACTGTTTATAGTCTGTAATAGGCAACATAAAAACAAAGTCCACATGAGTTATGCAGACGGCATACTTTTATGAGCCTGTTAAATTTTGTTTTCACAGGCTACTTAGTCATTTCAAAATAGAGCCTAAACAAACTACCCATATATTTACTCTGTTTGTCACTGAGAATTAAGATTTGCTCCTCATTACGTAGGTGGTCATTAACACAGAGTGGCAGAAATGTCTTTACTGTGTTTATGGAAGAAGATCTCAAGTACCACGATGAAACAGATCAGCAGATAGGGTGTGACAAGATTCTGTAGGTGGGGACATTTTCAGTTTCATCCTATGAGCATTCAGAGCAGAGAGAAGTTAGGCTTTTCCAGTTGACATGGCTTGGAGAAAGAATGTATGATGTTATCATTATAAGAAATTGCATTTCCACTTTGGTTGGTTGGGTGGTCGGTTGGTTGGTTTGTTTTAGATTTATTTACACCATCAAAATCATTCAAAAGAAGCTTGCGATCCATAGTTTTAAGAAAGATGCAATCCAGTTAATGTTTGGCTGGAAGAATATGACCAGAATGGCGAAATGATCGGACAGTCAAATCACATGGAGAAAGTTTTTGAAGTAATAGAATTGTTTAGATTTAAGGAAATAAGCCAATTGGCTTCAAATACTTAAAGGAATAATGTGTGATGGGATTGGCCGTGTTCCATGAGTCTTCCTAAATGTATTGGCATCTTGCTTCATGATAATGCATTACCTAATTACTTTACATTCCCATTTATGGCATTTAATTAGTATGCGATGCTTTTCCTCCATGGAGGAATTCCTTAAAGAAATTAAAAACAATTTTATTACATATTCGTAGACAAGAATTAGTATTTATTCTGTGTCTACTGCATACGATACATTTTGCTAGCTGACTGACATCCATTTACCTCATCTAATTCTCGCAAGAATTCCATCAAGTGACAATTATTACTTGCATCATGTAGATTTAAAAAATGGGGCTCAGGGAATTTAAGTAATTTTCCCAAATTCACAGAGCTGGTAAATGGTGGGACCAAGATTCAAACTAAGCTCTCTATACGCATCTCCTTGTGTTTATCTTTATGCTCTAATGCCACGATCAGTGCTTAGACATACATTTTTTCAAAATGTATTCTTTTACTAAATATTTATTAAGTGCTTTTTGTATACCAGATACAGTTCTAGATGTGGGGAATGTACCAATGAGATAAATACACAAAGAGTAATCAAACAATAAGCAATAAACTATTAAGCAAATTATATAAGGGGCTAAAAAGTGATACATATTATGGAAGACATCAAGGATGGCAAAAAAGGACTTGAAGATTGGGTGGAGTGTTTCACTTTTAATTAGAGTGGCCAGGATGGCTTCATTGAAAAGATAACATGTGTGCATCTATGAATGAGGTGGGTGAACCACATGGATATCTAGAGGTACAATGTTCCAGGCAGGGGAAACAACATGACAAAGACCAAATGTGAAAGTGAGCCAGACATTTAAGGGAAAGAGCCAGGAGACCACCATAAAAAAAATGACCTATATAAAAATTCTCTTTATAAGAGATACTATTCTACCCACTTAAGCGTTGACATTTCTTGGAATTTTAGTTATATACATTAATTCAACAAATGTTGATTAAAACCCAAAAACCCGTTGCGGTCAAGTTGATTCCGACTCATAGTGTCAGTATAGGACAGAGTAGAGCTGCCCCATAGAGTTTGCAAGGAGCACCTGGTAGATTCAAACTGCCGGCCTTTTGGTTAGCAACCATAGCTCTTAATCACTATGCCACCAGGGCTTCCAATGTTGATTGTGCACCTACTGTAAGCCACTGTTCTAGGCACAAGTGTCAGGGTGTCATATACATTAACCCTAAGACCCCTATCACCAGAAATGACTCCTTTGTCACTGAAGTATAGTCAGAAGACAGATGAAGTGGACTATATGGCATTAAAAACCACTCACATTAGTCTGAGCTGTCAACAAACAGTTCAGTGGCAATAATATTGGCCAGATCTGTTTTGGGGCATTAAACGAACTCTGCAATCAGTCCTTCTGCCATGGAGGCTACAGAATGCAAGTGAACTGGGGCGGATGCCTGTAGGATTGTACTTTTGTATAACTAGAAACCAAAGTTATATTTTCTTTCTTATTTAAACCTAGTAAACCCCCTCAATCAAAAAAACAAACACACATATACATGTGCACACACACACAAATCCAAATTTTGTATATTTGTATCACCTATATGAAAACTTTTCCCAATATTTGGGAAAGATAGATAGATATCAACATATATCTATACAGAGAGAGAGAGAAAGAGGGAGATAATACAGTGACACACACATCCAAATTTTGTGTATTTGTATCACCTAAATGAAAACCTCTCCCAATGTTTGGGAAGGATAGATAGACAGATAGATAGCTATGTATATATATATAAATAAATATATATATATATATAGAGAGAGAGAGAGAGATAATATAGTGATACACACATACATATATAAACCAGAGGGGAAAAAAAAAAATCTCATTGCCCTCGAGTCGATCCCAACTCATAGTGACCCTATAGGACCGAGTAGAACTGCCCCATAGGGTTAAAGGAGCACCTGGTAGATTCTAACTGCCAATTTGGTTAGCAGCCAAGCTCTTAACCACTGTGTCACCAGTGATCCATACATACATAAAGCACATTTTATAAACACACACACATGTTTTCTTTAAGATAATTCTCTGAAGTGTATTTAATGGTTTAGCGGAAAGGAACAATACTATTTAGAGCTTTAAAAATAAATTTCCCAATTTTCCTCCAGAAAGCTTGTACCACATGTTCGCTAAGTTCAGAAGCTGGTGATTAAAGGGGAAAATATTCTTTTCCATTGACAAATTTGCCATCACCAGTTAACACTTAAAGCAGTCCAGCTGAGTGTAGGTATGAGAGTACAGTTTAATCAATTGATACGATCTATTTTAAAATGTTCCCTTAATAATGAGGAAACCTTGGTGGTGTAATGGTTAAGAGCTATGGCTGCTAACCAAAAGTTTGGCAATTCGAATCCACCAGGTGCTCCTTGGAAACTCTATAGGGCAGTTCTCTATCCTATAGAGTCACTATGAGTCAGAATTGACTCAATGGCAGTGGGTTTTAATGATGATTTGTCATCTCAAACTATGTTTAACTATAGTTGTAATAATTATTCAATTAATAAAATGAAACAGTTTATTCAGAACAGCTTTGTTTTCAAATTGCCTAAGTGGTTGTGAATATTTTTATCCTAAGAATTGTTCTCATTTTTAAATAATAATTTTATGCACAACTAGGAAGGTGGAATAAGGAAGAAGTCCAAGCTGCACTGAAGACATTGGTGAAGAACAAGGCTCCAAGAATTGATGGACTATCAACTAAAATTCTTCAACAAACAGACGCAATACTGGAAGCACTCACTCCTCTATGCCAAGGAATTTGGAAGACAGCTACCTGGCCAACCGACTGGATGAGATCCATATGCATGCCTGTTCCAAAGAAAGATGATCCAAGGGAATGCAGAAATTACCAAACAATGTCATTAATATCACATGCAAGCAAGATTTTGCTGAAGATAACTCAAAAATGGTTGTAGCAATACATTGCCTGGGACCTGCCAGAAATTCAAGCCTAATTCATAAGAGGATGTGGAACAAGGGGTATCATTGCTGAAGTCAGATGAATCTTGGCTGAAAGCAGAGGATACCAGAAACATGTTTACCTGTGTTTTATTGATTACACAAAGGCATTCATCTGAGCAGATCATAACAAATTATGGATAACAGTGGGAAAAATGGGAATTCCAGAATACTTAATTGTGCTCGTGCAGCACCTGTACAAAGACCAAGAGGCAGTATTTTGAACAAAACAAGGGGATACTGTGTGATTTAAAATCAGGAAATGTGTGCATCATGGTTGTATCATTTCTTCATACTTATTCAATCTGTATGCAGAGCAAATAATCAGAGAAGCTGAACTATATGTAGGAGAACATGGCATTAGGTTTTAAAGAAGACTCATTAGCAACCTTCAATATGTAGATTACACAACCTTGCTGCTAAAAGTGAAGAGGACTTGAAGCACATACTGATTAAAAACAAAGACTACAGCCTTCAGTATGGATTATACTTCACCATAAAGAAAACAAAAGTCCTCATTACTGGACCAATAAGCAACATCATGATGAATGGAGAAAATATTGAAGTTGTCAAGGATTTCATTTTACTTGGATCCACAATCAACGTCCATGGAAGCAGCAGTCAAGAAATCAAACCATGTGTTGCACTGGGCAAATCTACTGCAAAAGATCTCTTTAAAGTGTTAAAGATTAAGGTGCTTCTGACACTAGTCATGGCTGTTTTCAGTGGCCTGATATGCATGTGAAAGCTGGACAACGAATAAGGAAGACTGAAGAAAAGCCGATGCCTTTGAATTATGGTGTTGGTGAAGAATGTTGAATATATCATGGACTGCCAGAAGAATGAACAAATCTCTCTTTGAGGAAATACAGCTAGTATGCTCCTTAGAAGTGAGGATGGTGAGACTTCATCTTGTTTACTTTGGACATGTTATCAGGAGGGACCAGTCCCTGGAAAAGGACACCATGCTTGGTAGAGTAGAGGGTCAGTAAAAAAGAGAAAGACCTCAATAAGGTGGGCTGACACAGCGACTGCAACAATGGGCTCAAACACAACAACAATTGTGAGGATGGTGCAGGACAAGGCAACGTTTTGTTGTTATAGATTATGTCACTATGAGCTGTAACTGACTCAATGGCATGTAACAACAACAACTGGAAGGAAGCTTGGAAGAACGTCACCTCAGGCAAAGCCTAACAATAAAGGGTCATGGTTCTACCAACCATTGGGTTTAGCCTAGATACCAAATGCACTTGTTGTAAAGATCACAGTGACAAGGGAATGGACAAGATGACTTTATTGATCCCAAGTGGTAACCAAAAGATTATACTATTTAATAGTAGAGTTAACAGAAAAAGTCCATTCAAACTAATAGCTAAGCCCCCTTCCTGAAAAAATAAGATAGTGATTCAATGTGTGGCTGACCAAGAGCAAAGCAACAGAGGTACCTGTCTGTGATCTTCGTAACTGTTGGGCTGAGTCTGCCAGCCATTGGCGTTGGTCTGAGTATCACATTTCCCTTTAATTTTTCTAAACCCACATTGGCTCTTAGAATCTGTTTCACCTTAATGCTCCAGCTAGCTCAATAGTATATGCAAGCTCTATTAAGACTGTCCAAAAAATAGCCTCTCCAGGACCGTATCTCTGGGGCCTCTGAGAGGTCGTAGAGTAGACAAATGAGCCTAGCATGTTAATAAGAAGGAAGAAATTCTGCCCAAGTTCCAGAAGTCTTATGATTCATCCTGTGGTGGCTCAGAGGTCTTTCTGGACAACAGTGATTGGGACATCAAATTTATAAATATGCCTCCTAGTTTTCTGTCCCTCTAAATCCAAGTCACAAATATTATGAGTCAAAGGTTCCCACCCAACAACACAAGGGCTCCAGAACTCAGACACTCCTTTGACATAGCCCATTCCACCCAACTCCAATTTTGCCTGGACTACTTTTCTTTTGGAGGCAGTACAGGATTTTTTTTTTTCTTTAGCACACACATACATGCACACACTCACACACATACACGTGGATGCACACACATAATTTTTTTTGCGAAGGCAGAGGCCTTCAGCCAAATAAACTACGTTAAGCAGTGGGTTCCATTTTAGGTGTTGACAGTGTACAATAAATCCAGGCCTCCCTACCATTTACAGGAACATTATAAAATGAGTGAAATGGCAGGAGTTGGTTGCCAGGCCAACCAGACAAACACAATAAACACGCAGCAGTGACAGCGGTAAGTTACACCATCTCTCCGGTCTGAAATATATCACTTTACATTAGTCTTTGCCCACTTTGAAAGCCCTTTGTTTTATATTTTTCAAAATACTCTTTTACCGCATAGATGACCATGAAAATCTTTTCAGATGAGGAAGTTTCTTTTTTTTCCTTCCCAAACTTGCATAGCTCTAGAAAGTGAATTTTTTTTTTTTCTTTTTAACTCTAATCAAAAAGTAAATTCAAGGCTTAGGAACAATGTTAAGGCTCAAATCCTGAAGGTCCCTTCTGACAGATTAAAAAAAAAAAATCTCCCCTAGACTAGAAAGAAAATAAACAATAACAGTAGTTAGTATACTTAGTTGGTTTAAAATGTTCTGTTAAAATGGCAGCATTCTGAAGTCTTATTAACTCTTGATAAGCCAGTCTGCACTCTGAAGCCTGTTCTCTCCTAATGGCGAATGCATTTTATTATGACCACAGAGTCATAGGACATCATGGCTAGAAAGGTTCTCAGAAATCATGTAGCTCCATCCCCTCATTTGACAGAGAAACGATATAAATAGATGAGTTAGGTTGATTTCTTTTAATTATTAAAATTACACCTCATTTCTGCTGCTTACACTCAACAAAAGTATCTGTTTTCATCCCTTTGGCCTAGATCCACATAAGTGAAATGGGCTGTATCTCACCTCTTACTTTTAGCTTGCTCCAACTACGAGCAGTAAGTACAGTATTTCAGATTTTTCATATAAAATGAAATAAGACTAGTATGCCTGTAAAATATATGTGGAATTCTTCACCACCAAGTTTAATCAAATTTGTTTAACCCTTGAAAAAATGACAGGTCATTACCTGTGCTTTTAAAAGGCACACTTGCAAATAGGGTCATCAACTTGTTCTAGTTTGCCAAAGCATTCAGAGTTTTAGACTCAAAGTTCTATGTCCTGGAAAACCCCTCAGTCAGAGGCAAACTGAGACAGTTGGTTACCTACTTGTGAAGGTAACCTATCGAACTGTTATTCTGCATTCTATTTAATAAAACTTGTTTATAAATAACTTTGAAAAAATTTACCCTTTCTTAACATTTTTTAAAGTAACATAGTTACTTGATAATGGTCCATTTGCTTATAATTAAAAGACTATATGTTTTTGATATATATTTTTGAGCAGAATTAAGTCAATTCCATAGATGTACATTTAATACCTGTTGCCATTGAGTTGATGCTGACTCGTAGCGACCTTATAGGACAAAGTAGAACTGCCCCAAACGGTTTCCAAAGCTGTAATCTTTAAGGAAGCAGACTGCCACGTCTTTCTCCTGTGGAGAAGCTGGTGGCTTTGAACTACTGATTTTTCAGTTTGCAGCCCAGCACTTTAACCTCTGTGCCACCAGGGCTCCTTATCTTTTTAAAAATATCTTTTTCAATTCAATATTTTTGACACTTTAAATGTCTACATGCAGTTTGACATCCTAACAAACTGTGGGTTGAGAAAATCACAATTTTCTGTTTTTGACAAAGAATAACATGCATGGTAATTATATTAACACCCCAATTCTTCATGCCTTGGTATATCCACAGCCTTTACCGTATGATTTTCTAGTTCCTTTCTCAAAAAGCATGGATTCTATTTTCTCATCCTTTGTAACAGTGACTAGCCACTAGAATGTTACCGAAGTCATGATCCGCCAGTTCCAAGTCTAGGCCACACAAGATCATGTAATTTCCACTTTCTCTGTCTTGATTTTCTGCTTCTTCCATAAAAACATGCCTGAGCTAGCCTGCTAGAGATGAGGAACCCAGGTCTAGTTATTACCCACGTGACAGCTATGGAAGTGCGAGACAAATTAGTGAACACATCTGAGACCAAAGAACCACCCAGCTGAGCTCAGCCTAAGTCAGCCAACAACTCACAGGCTCAGGAGCTTAAAACATGCTTTTTGTTTTAAGCCACTCGGCTTTGATATGGTTTGTTCCATAGTATTATTATGACAATAGAAAGCTGGTACAATATAGAAACCAAATCTGTTGCCGTCAAGTAGATGCCAACTCATGACAACCCCACGTTACGGAGTAGAACTGCTCCGTAGAGTTTCTTGGCTGTGATCTTTACGGAGGCAGATCACCAGGCTTGCCTTCTGTGGTGCCACTGGAGGGGTTCAAAACACCAACTTTTAGGTGAGCAGTCAGGTGTAAACTGCTTACATCACCCAGGGACCTTACCATAATCCAGCTCCCTGAAATGATGGTTCTTAATAGTTTCATGTAGAATGATATCGATTGGTGATAATTGTGAAAATATGGGCATAGATATTCCAGACAATGAAGTCACATTGCACACATTGTTCTGAAGTCGCTTTCCCCAGATAACACTTTGTGGAAACTTTTGCATATCAGTCCATATACTTTCTGAAATTTGTTTTCTCATCTAAAACCTTTTTCTGTAAAAATATGCAGTATACAAAATTGCAAAGGGAGCTTGGTGTCCATTACTCCTATCAGCCTTCTTAGGGTCCCATCACAACCTTACTGAAATCCTTATTCCAAGCCACTCCATGATCCTATACTTCCCCACAGCTGCCTGAAGATCATCCCTGAGGTACCAATACATCACCATGTGCTCAGGCTTGGCCATGGCACCCACAAAATACACTTGTCTGGTCTCTCTACCAAATAAGGAAAAACATACATGCATGCTTACACATATACTTACATACACACTGAACATCCTTAGGGGAAAAAAGTTCAGTAGAACACATTTATACATAATATTGCATATGCAAGATAGTTAACCTATTGATTTTAAAAATGCAAGGAGATGGTTTGCAGGAGAACTATGCCCCATAGTTTTTTCCTTGTAGAATATAGCAATGGATTATCTCCACTAGACGGAATTAATCCATTAGTAGTCAACCTGGTCTTCCTTTTGAGACACATTCACGCCTAACATAACAGTTCTTTCTGGAGATACTTCAGCATGGTAATTCTCTCTCTTGACTCTATTCCATATACAGTATACAGTGATTAGAACTAAACCTGTAGAACTTAAATTTTCCAATCTTTGATATTATCAGAAGTCCGGCACACAGTAAATGTTTATTAAATGAATAAACTAATTATGGAGAAATGTAAAGATATGGTTAAATGCCCTATAAGAAGAGATAACTTATTTTATTTTAATATATTAGGCCTTATGATAAACATAAGGAGTCCTGGTGGTGCAATGTTTGAGCTCTCGGCTACTAACCAAAAGGTTGGGGGTTCAAACCCACCCAGCAGCTCCACGGGAGAAAAGACCTGGTGATCTGCTCCCATAAAGAATACAGCCTAGAAAACCCTATGGGGCAGTTCTATTCTGTTACATGGGGTCGCCGTGAGTCAGAATTGACTGGATGGCACCTAATAACAACAACACGATAAATATAATGATTAAATATAGAAATAAAATAACGGTAGAAATATAGTACACTGGCAAGTTAAAATATTTTTTATTTTAAATAAAACCTGGGAGAATCCTGACAGCCTAGAAAACTGGGTTCTCCTTGCGCCACAAGAGGCAAGAATGTCTAGCTTACGTAGCCACCTTGATAATATTCTTACCACATCTTATATCCATTTCCATTGTATAGCTTCACATTAAACAAATATGTAAAACAGAATTTTTATCAACAGAATCGAATCAACCATGGCTTCCCTCGTCCTTGCCACCTACCGCAGGAAATTATCAATAACCAAAGAGATCAAAAGTGCTAAAAAAAAAAAAAAAAAAGGGAGGGGAATTGAATTGTGAAATGTAGGAAACCTTATTTTTGTTATGCACGGTTTGACAATAGTACTTTACCTAAATGGTAAAGAAAAAAATGGTGACCTAGTCTCAAATACTTCAGCAACAACAATAACAAAAAAAGGATGCTAACTAAACCAGTCTTTGAGTTGCTCTCCATACCTGAATTAGAATTGCTTTAGTGTTGAACCCACTCCTAAATTGTGCCCAGGTTCATCTCTACGGGTTATTTCCCTCAGCGACCCCTCCCAATCCTTGCTCACCGTGCTGTTTGGAAGTCTCGTTCTGGAGAGGAAGGGTGGGGTGAGTCCCATGGTTCCTGTGCCCTTGCCATTTTTAGCTGCCTGCAGCCTTTCCTGGCTGCCACACTTTATAGACTTGGGCTCAGTGGCTTTGCCAAATAACAAGCGTCTGGCTCATGAACCCTGAAGTGGACTCCTAGTAAATGGAAACGTCCACTCCACCATCTGAAAGCAAAGAAGGGGATTGAAATGTCAATGTGTGAAAAGTCAAGGTTAATGGAGTGCAAGATTTTTACAAGGGAACCGCCACCCTGCGATGACTAATTAAACTGAGTGAGGTCCAGATGGCAAACGTCTTTAAAGATGCCAATTATAGATTCAAATGTTTTTGTGTGACACTGTTTTCCTAGAAAGATTAAGCAGTAATGACAGCTTGCTTTGAGTGTGAGACACCATTTTATTCCATCAGAGACCTGGCCAATCCCTGCCCCTGGCTGCGCATATGTGCACAATGGTTGTTAACGTCATCATACACCATGGACATAGAGCAGATACCATTAAAATTTAAGAATTTGTGGCCAGTCATGAAGAAGAGAGTGGCTTTCTCTACTTTGATTCCCTACTTTGGTACTGCCACCCTATGTTACAGTCACCCAGACTTGGTTTTAAACAATTTAATCAAAAGATAGGTATTAGATGTCTACTCAAGTCTTGTAAGTACTACCGTCATAACCACCCCCTCAAGGAAGAACCCTGAAATTCTTCAAGGACACAAAAGATAGGAAGGAAGATAAAACTCCCCAAAAGATGCAACAAGGCTAAAGAAGAATGAAAGGTGTAAGCCTACTAGGGACGGAGACAAGTTTGCATGAGGTGTGCCTACATTCTTCTACCCTGGGATGGAAAGGAAGGTAAACCTATCCTTTTGATTATCTACTGAGTCGTATATTTAAACTTGTATTCCCCAGTCTAATATTTTTTTCAATACTCCTGTATGGGATGATTCTAGAGGTGTTATATATATATATAAAAAAAAAAAAATCTATGCTAACAAACTCAGGGTTAAATTGATTTAAGAATGTTCCTTTACTATAAGACTTCTAAGATCCTTTATTTCATTATTGTGTACCATGAATTTCCTGAGAGGGATAGGATAATATATACTTGCCCCCCCCACCAAAAAAAAAAGAGCATACATACACACCGTCACACAAACACACACACACACACACAAATATCAAGGGCCTGTTGTTAGGTACCGTTGACTGGATTCTAACTCACAGCGACTCCATGTGACACAGTAGAACTGCCCCATAGATTTCCTAGGCTGTAAACCCTGGTGGCATAGTGGTTAAGTGCTACAGCTGCTAGCCAAAGGGTCGGCAGTTTGAATCCACCAGGGGATCCTTGGAGACAGGGTCGCTATGAGTCGGAATCAACTCGTCGGCACTGGGTTTGGTTTTTGGTAATCTTTATGGCACCAGATCTCAGAGATAAGATTTGCTCTAAAAAGAAGAAAATTTCAGCTTTGTTTTTAATGATAGACTTATAGAGCTAGAATGTATAAGAAAAAGAAAAAAAAATAAGAAAAGCAGATGGTAAAAATGATTTAAAAAAAAAAATGATAGCGGATAAAAAAACTTAAGGGGCTTAAGGGACATACCTTAATTGTTTTTTGTGACTTCAAGGGTACCTACCTGAATCAGACACAGAGTTTAAGGTGTATGTGTATGCTACAAAAATCACATGTATATTGCGTGCATGTGTGCCTGTGTGTGCCTATGTTTAATCTTTGTTCTCATCCCCAGCCTCAGGCGGTTAATCTACTTTGTTTCTCTATAGATTTGGGCAGGTACCATTTTATCTCCATTTTACAACTAAGTAAATTTGGCTTTATTATATTTTGCCCTTTTCTAAAGAAAATTGATCTTCAGGGCAATATAAGAAAGAGAACATGCTTGAAAATGATATACATATATAAAAAATCAGCTGATTCTAGAAACATAGTTTCTACAGTATGGGAGAGAGTTCTTGTAATAAGCAAGTATCTTCCACATTCAAAAAACAATCATAGAACTAAAAGCTGAGGTACCAGCACATCGAGCTACATCCTCTAAGACATTTAGTTGAGTTCAAAGAATCTGGCAGTGGGAAGAAAATAGCTTATGTTTTCCTCTCGGCTGAGTCTTCAGACACCACCAGGGTGGCTCGGTGAGTTTGTGGAAAACCGGGTCTAGCAGTCTTGGGGTGAAGCCCTGATAGGCAATTGCTTTGTAGAGACAGCCAGTGTAGCCAGATAGAATTTGGATTTGGCCCACAGTTTGAGAAAGGGGCAGAAATGGACCAGATGGAAATTGGCGCTCAGAGAAATTGCATCTGGAAGGCAAACTTTCCAGGCTGCTGACAGCTCAAAATGTCAAATTGTTTGAAAAAACAAACAGTGTGACATAGCAGATATATTCAATGAAGTTCTCAAGATGTTCCCGGCAGAACAGCATGGAGTAGTTGGCACAAAGCATCTGTTCCCCAGCCCCCAAACAATGCCCCAATAACCAAAAAAAAAAAAAAAGAAAACTTTAAGACTTCAGTAAAGGAGTCGAAAAACCAACCCCAAGCGGGTGGATTCATTCCCTGCTCCTCCAATCACAGAGTAATAATTGGATCTTCTCTGTTAGACTCAGTCTCTTTTCGAATGTCTCACTCCCCTGCCTCTGGTACGTGAACAGTCCTAAACTCTGAAATAAAAAGCCTGAATGTTTGAGATATATTGCAAGATTAAATCTCGTGGATGTCACAGGTACATGACTGCGTGAATCGGGTAGTCCTTAAACGAGCTGGCAATTGATAAGCACCCTTCGAGTAACGATTGGGCATTTGAGATAAAAAAGTTGATAAGAAGAACGAGATGGTAAATCTTCAGGGAATTTTTTAGTACTGTCTGGTTATAGAAAGTTTAAAAGTGAACTCTTATGCTCTCAGAAGATATTTGTGGTTTACTGGTCAGCTGTTCGGAGTTTCAATTGTGGTTTCTTTGTTCCTTCTCAGCCTTAAAAAATGCAATGAGTGTAATAAGCTTTACATCCATTTTCAAGTCTCAGTATATACAAAGTCTACCCCTCTCTTATCTGGCAAGCAACCCTCTGCTTCTGAAAATGTCCTTCACCACTCAACCTAATGGCTAGCATTCCGCTACCTTTTCCAATCATCTGTGTTATCATTTGGGTGTCAAGCCTATCAGTGTTCAAACTGTTTTTCATTTTCACTCCACTCGACTTTGGTTTCGTGTTTATGTAAATGGTTGATAAAACTAAAGCATGAGGAATATGAGGGCATGGGCATTTATAAAATGCTGTGTACATTCGGTATCTGGATTTTCCAACGTCTCACTGGTGTACAAAAGGCAAATAGACCCAGATACAGGGAGAGGGGAAGTGCCATGGTAGTTAAGAGCTATGGCTGTTAACCAAAAGGTCCGCAGCTGGAATCCACAAGGCACTTTTTAGAAACCATATGGGGCACTTTGTCCTATAGGATCGCTAGGAGTCAGAATCGACTCGACAGCAATGGGTTTTTCGGGAGAGGGAGACAAGTATGCAGGAAGCTTTTAACGGTAATCCCCCTGCACCACCTGGTGATCTGATTGGCTAGTAGGACTATTGAGAAAAATCAATTTGGAAACATAACCCAGTTGGAAACATAGAGTAACCAATTATGTCTACTCTTCGGTTCTCAGTTTTCCTAAAACTCTTATTTCAATTTCAGGATTTTCTTTGTTTAACTTTTTTTTTTCCCTTTAATCACAAGGATAAGCCTCAATCATTTTAGGGGAAAAATAGAAAATAGAGACAAATAAAAGTAAAATTCACTCATAATCTCAGCTTCCAGGATAAAACAAATAAACCACTAACATTTAAGTTTAAATCCTTTCAGAATTATACACGTGTGCCCACGCGTGCACACAGTATCTAATAACTTTTGCTGCTTAACAAACCATCCAATATCGTATAGCTTAAAATAACAGGCATTTATTGAGCTTACTTATCTGTGGGTCAGCAATTTGGGCTGCACTCACCAGGAATATTGCTCTGCTGCAGTAAGTTAGGTAGCTCTGCTTCTGGGGATTGTCTGGAGATGACCAGGCCCTGAGTGTCTCATTATCCAGCAGGCTTGTCCAGCCTTGTTCTTGTGAGATCAGTAAAATGGTTCCCAAGAGAAGCAAGAGGCACGTCCCACTGTACAATCTCTTTTCAAGCTGCTAATTGGCCTATTGGCAAAGCAATGCAGAGAGGGCCAATCCAGATTGAACAGATGGAGAAATAGACTCCACCACCGAATAAGTGGGTCTGCCTTGGAAGAAGTAGTTGCCAATTCTGCAGTCACGCAATCCAATGACATGATGTGGTGGGGAAGTGGTATATTATTAACATTTTTATTCATACTTTTTTCAAAAATAAACCCTAGATTAGAATATATTGGGACTGTATTCCCATATCAGTATCTATTATTGATATTGATATAAATGGCTACAGAGTGTTGCCTTGCTTATCTGTCACATAATTTTTTGATCCATCTCCTGAAATTCACATTTAGAACATTTCCAATTCTTTACTCTCAGCTCTTGATGAACATTCATCAGTTAGCACATATTATTTCCTTAAAGTGCTAGAAAGAGAAAAGATTAATAAAAGGCTATACATATCCTACGACTTTGATCAAATATCCCCCCAGAAGAAATATACAATTACTTATTTTCGACCCAGTGTGACAGAATGTATTTTTCTCTACCCTTTTCCAGGATAGAAACTCTGGTGGTATAGTGGTTAAGTGCTATGGCTACTAACCAAAAGGTTGGCAGTTTGAATCCACCAGGCGCTCCTTGGAAACTCTGTGGGGGAGTTCTATTCTGTCCTGTAGGCTTGCTATGAGTCAGAATTGACTCGACAGCAAGGGGTTTTTTTTTTTCCCCCGATATTAATATTGTTATTTTATGTCTTTGGAAATATGGTAGGTTCCACTGATTGCATATTGTTATTTTAAATATTTTCTAATTACTCTGATGTATTCATTTAGTATTTACCTAATTATTATGTACATATTTATTCATAGAGCTACATTCATTACAGATGTTTACTTATATAGCCACAGTTAAAGTTTAGTGTGTAAAGTACCATTCCAATTTCCATTTAACATCGTAATCTTAATCTTTTAAAAAATAATTTGTTATAGCTCTTTATTTATAAAATATGTATCATTTAGCTATTATATATGCTGCAAAACTGTTTTTCTAGTTTGATGTCCTTAAATTTTTATAGCAATTTTTGCTCTCAGGAGCCTTACAAATTTTAATTTTTGTGCACTGCTATCAATATTTTCCTTTAAACCTCTACCTTTATATAAGGTAAAAAGTCATTATTTTTTCCCAGAGTTCCTTTTAGGGAAGGAAATATCTTACTAAGCCTAGGAATGAGGAAAAAAGATAAAGATTAAAGTTACATAATATGGTAAAGTTTGGACCATGCAGGGGATAATGGCCAGTGAGAAATCCACAGTGGCAGGAAAGCTGGTTAGATGTCTATAACAGGAGAAACCCAGGGGAAAAAAAAAAAAAAACCCAGTGCCATCTAGTCGATTCCAACTCATAGCAACCCTATAGGACAGGGTAGAACCGCCCCACAGAGTTTCCAAGGAGCGCCTGGGGGATTCGAGAGTAACAGGAGAGTAGCATTAAATAATATGTTGGTGAGTTTTGTAAGGAAAATATCCTGCTTCTCCCAATTCTTTAGTTCCGTGCACTCCACATAAATGCTGTGTGTAGCGTTTGAGTAATTAGAGAATAAGTGTTGGTGCTGAGAGAAAAGAGTCCTGGGAGAGGATTTGAAAATACGTAACAAGTTAGGAACTCAAAGAAATATGTGACCATAATAACTTAGTCTATTAACCTGGGGATTTACCAACATTGAGGACATCACTGACGTTACTGTAGGATCTTAGCAAACAGTTTCAACAGAATTTAAGTTTCAAAGTAGATGTTAACTTCAGTTTATACTTGAGTTATGCTTAAAGAGTTTTCTTCATTCAAAAACTTAGGATTTTTTCTCTTGTACTTTGAAGTTTTTATTATTTTTAATAATCCAATTTGCCCTCTCTGTTCTAAAATGCCAGATGCACTTTGGTTAAGTTCCAGTTAATTACAAAGATATTCTCAAACCCATGGAACCCTATTTGAACCTTGAGGACTTGGATTGAATTAGTTACCTATTGAAAATTTGTGTTTTAAAAGTTTCATTTCCACTCATCTTAAATTATCTTTATCAAAAAGTCAGTCACAAAAAGACAAATATTGTATGATCCCATTTTTTTTTAAAGACAAGAAGAGGTATACACATAGAAATCAGTGTTCTTTGGTGGCTACCAGGGATGGGAGGGAGAAAGAGGGGAAATCAGTCTACAGATAGTAAAAATCAAAACCAGACCCATTGCTGTCCTGTCAATTCCAACTCATAGCAACCCTATAGGACAGAGGAGAACTACCCCATATGGTTCCCAAGGGGCGCCTGGTGGATTTGAACTCCTGAACTTTTGGTTAGCTGATGAACTCTTAACCACTACACTACCACTTGTTATTTTTTGGTGATGTTGTGGTTGTCGTTAGGTGCCGTTGAGTTGGTTCCAACTCATAGTGACCCTATGCACAAGGTAGGGGAACACTGCCTGGTCCTGTGTCATCCTTACAATCGTTGTTATGCTTGTGCCCATTGTTGCAGCCACTGTGTCAATCCATCTCACAGGCCAGATTCAGAAGAGGACATGGAACCAGGGATATATTTGCTGATGTCAGATGTCCTGGCTGAAAGCAGAGACTACCAGAAGGATGTTTACCTGTGTTTTATTGACTATGCAAAGGCATTCGACTATGTGGATCATAACAACTTATGGATAACATTGAGAAAAAAGAGAATTCCAGAACGCTTAATTGTGCTCATGAGGAACCTGTACATAGATCAAAAGGCAGTTGTTTGGACAGAACAAGGGGGTTTTTTGGTGATAGAAAAGTCAGTAACAAATGGGGCAGAAATGTGTACAACTTGACCAAGGTAAATGATGACACTAAGAAGTACACACAAGAATAAGGGATGTTTTTGGTAAATGCTATAACACAGACAAATTTTAATGATAGCAATAACAAGAAATATGCGTGTGGTTACACAGGTAAATATGTATGCATATGCCTGTGTGGGAAATTATATGTGTATATGTGTACATGTATAGGTGTGTCTGTAGGTGTAGGTATATACATGTATGTATATGATGCATGTATATTCATATAAATAATAAAGCACATATGGGCCCAGACATGGATACTTTCTAGATGTGAACAAATACCTGGTTTACTGGGTTTGACAGCTTAGGACCATAGTCTCGTGGGACAACTCAGTCACATGGCATAACATAGTTCATAAAGTTTTTGTTTTACATCCTAGTTTGGTAAGCAGCATCTGGGCTCTTTTAAATCTTGTGAGTGGCCATCTAAGACACAACTATTGGTCTCTACTTGTCCTTAGCAAAATAAGAAGGAAACCAATGACTCACAGAAGAAACTAGTCTACAGGGCTAATAGTCTGCACAAACCACAGCCTCATCTACCCTGAGACAAGAAGAACTAGATAGTGCCTGCCTACCACTACAGACCATTCTGATCAAGGACACAATAGATGGTCCCAGATAGAATGGAAGACAAATATAGAACAAACCTCAAATTCTTAAAAAAGGCTGGACTTACTGGACTGGTTGAGACTAGAGAAAGCCCCGGGACTAGCGCCCTGAGATACTCTTTAAATTTTGAACTAAGACGACACCCTAAGATCACCTTTCAGCTACATAACGGATTGGCTCATAAAATAAACAGTATCACCCATGAGCATGGGCTCCTTTAAAAAAGTCATCTATATATGAGATCAAACATCAGTGGTTACTCTAAAGCAAAGACGAGAAAGTAAGAGGAAGCAGGGAAACTAGATTAGTAGAGACAGAATGGAAATAATAACAATGTTGACACATATGAAAAATATAACCAATGTCACTGAACAGTGTGTATAGAAATTGTTAAGTGGAAACCTAATTTGCTGCATACACTTTCACCAAAAACACAAAATATTATTTAAAAATGTTCATATTATGAAGAGTTTTCTAGTCTCTCCGCCAGACCAGTCTCCTCATCTTTTCAAGGGTCTTGTAAGTACAAGCTTTGCTCCTTAGCAGATAGGAACACAAGAGAGTCGAAGAGTGCAAAGAAAGGCTGAACTAAAACCTGTGATTGTGTGTTACAACTTGTCACCCAGACTAAAATAAATAAATAAATGAATAGAAAGTAAAAATGAATATAAACATAACTATAAAAACTATCATGAGAATCTCATTTGTTTACAAAAATTTATTCAGAAAAAAATCATCTAAACTTGCCAACTTCTATTGTATTAAAACACTGCTTCAAATGTGTAATGCACGACCGTTTTTTCCGTCTTCTTAAGGCCTTAGCCCAGGCGGCTGGGCCAGCTCCAACACAGGTGTTGCATGTTCTGCATACCCTGAATCACTTACCCCCGATTCTAACTTGGATACCTGGGCTCTGCTGCCTTCATTGCCTCTGCCATCTGACTCCATTTTACCCAGTGTGGTTTCACTAACAATGATAATCTTGGTGTCATGGCTCAGCCCCCGCCCCCCACACCAGCTTTTGGGCATCTCCAGTTCAGTGGGTACTTCCTCATCATTTCCTTTCACTTCAGACAAAATGGAAAATCTGTAGCACTTGATACACACCTGTATATTGTGGGTACCCAGCCAGCAAAACAGAAGGAGAAATAAAATAAACACCATATTATAGTCAAGCTGGGCCAGGTCCAAGGAGGTGTCTAACGGCTTTTGTCTGCAGAAAACTGAACTCTCTCGGTTGATAACAGTGACTGGATGTCAACGGTATGAAAGAAGTAAACTTCTTTAAAAACAAACTGCAAACACCATAAAATTGTATTGTTTTCAACTTCTTTGTTCAGTAGCTTTGTTATATGTGTGCCTTACAGCAGACTTCCCTGTAAAAAAAAGATAACAAGAATAGTTTAAGCTCATCATGTGTTTATAAATGACTTCTGGAATTAAGGTGGCATACATGGATTTTTATTCAGCTATTTTAGCATTATAGAACAGGTGAGTTTGGTAAAAATTCCCTTCATTTGACCTACTTTTCTTCATGGCAAAGAGTTGCATTTGCAGAAAACTTTTTTTCATCTTGAGTTTTCTATTTTCTGTGGATATTTTTATGGTTTCTAATTCTTAGTTTCCTGTTAAAGGGTTATTTTTTGCTGGAGACACATGGGAAGACAATGCTATACTGAAGAATTGAATTTTCCTCCTTTATTAAGAATTTGGGTATGGTAAGATTAAGGCAAAACTAGGATGGACAACTTAAAATCCAGTTGTAAGCTAGAGCTGAAACATTACAACTATCATCATGATTTGTTTTAATCCAGCGAATAGATTTTGCGATGGAAGTCATAATTACACAATTCGTTTATCATTTCTTATTCAAATGAGAATAAAGATTTAAAAAAACGACTTTATTATTTGAGTTTTCATTTACCAGTTACTGAAAACCTTGTGTAGAACAAAGTGAGAAGTAGCAAGGGCTCTGGTTGGGGAACTAATTAGTAGTGCTTAGCACCTATGGGATCTCGTTTCTCCAAGGAGACAAGAAATGCCTCCGTTCTCGGAGAAGGACCACTTTCATTATAACCATGACCACTAATGTCCATGTCAAGTCGGCTGACTGAAAAGAAAGTGTTTATTGATTCAACCTTTCCATAACCCTCTACTAAAGTAAACATGTCTGAGACAACTAAGCAAAACATCAAATTTCACTCAACTACCATGTGGCCCTCTTTGCTTAAAGAACTTGGCGTGGGCCGCTACTCCAGCCAAGCTTCCAACAGTATAGAGGACCTGGATTTTATATAGTATGGTATTCTTTCCATTACCTCAACTATCTCTCCAATCAACATGAACACCTTCTCTAGGGCCCCCTAGCTCATGTCTCCCCTCTTTCTTCACTTAAGTACTATTGGCTACAATTTTCGTATTGTCATCGTTATAATACTATATCTCATTCCATCTTGTTATAAATTGGTATAAGCATCTTTGAGAATTTTTATCTTGTTTGCAATGGTGTAATTTTGCATCGACCATAACTTCAAGGTCTGAACCAAAACAAGCACTTTATGCTTAGAACATCAATATTCCCAACTCTACACCATCTTATTCTTGGCAGAACCTCAGATTTTACTCAACATGGAGAAAATATGAAATATTCTTACATCTTGTGATATAACTTTCATTATATGTCTATCATCACTGAGGAAGGGAAATGGTTAAAAACAGATATATCTGAGAAACAGTATTGTATATGCATTTGTGGTTACACTTCACTTATTAATGTAACTAATACATATTTAACATCTACTATTTTTTTTTTTTATGTGCTAAAATGTCCTAGGTACTCATGGTGTTAACTCCCCAGCAGAGAAACCCAAAGGTGGTATTCCCTTGAATACGTTAAAAGAAAAAAAAAAAGCTCTGTTTTAAATTCATATGTGTTTTGTTAAAGAAAGGCATGGTTCTGAATTTTTCTTTCGTACAGTGATTATTAGTTTCTGTTGCTTCCTAAACCAATTCTTTGAAAACAAGAGTGAGACTATAGAGCAAGGCAGTTTACCTTCTATTTTTCTACAGCAGTAGAACAATGTATTCAATTAATCTAAATACTAAATAAATCTACAACTTACAAGGTAAAAATTTAAAAAGATGAATCTTAGGGCCTACCCTTCTTATACATTATTTCATATTATACTTTTTTTTCTTTTATTTATTTATTTAATTTTTTTTATTAACTTTTATTGAGCTTCAAGTGAACGTTTACAAATCAAGTCAGACTGTCACATATAAGTTTATATACACCTTACTCCATACTCCCACTTGCTCTCCCCCTAATGAGTCAGCCCTTCCAGTCTCTCCTTTCGTGACAATTTTGCCAGCTTCCAACTCTCTCTATCCTCCCATCCCTCCTCCAGACAGGAGATGCCAACACAGTCTCAAGTGTCCACCTGATATAATTAGCTCACTCTTCTTCAGCATCTCTCTCCCACCCACCGTCCAGTCCCTTTCATGTCTGATGAATTGTCTTCGGGGATGGTTCCTGTCCTGTGCCAACAGAAGGTTTGGGGACCATTTTTTTTCTTTTTTAATTAAAGCCCCTTTATCACATTCTGCTTCTTATGATTGTACAGTAAATGGATTCTCTGGGTGGTACAGAAGTCCCTGAGTCAGTAACTGACTACTAACTCAATAGTTAGCAGTTCAAATCCACCTAGAAGCACCTCAAAAAAAAGGCCTGGTGATCTACTTCCCAAACATCACAGTCGCTGAAGACCCTATGGGTCATAGTGCTACGCTGAGACACATGAGGCCGCCATGAGTCTGAATCAGCACAACGGCAACTGGTTTGGTTTTTGGTTTTGATAAATATGCTAAAGGAGATTTAAAAGATCTGAATCAATAAAAACATCTTAAGCTTGGCATATATAGACAGGGTATAAAATTATACCCATTTACAATTATACTCAATGATGATAGAATGATTAAAACTCCAATCGGTTTAAATTCTGTACCCTTTGCTCAGTCAGGTGCAGTTTAGAATATTCGTGGTCAACGTTTGAGCGGTTGTGCTTGTGGCCTGCTTACTTCCCATGTAGAATATCTGGTAAAAATATCAGAACTGAAGTTCAGTGGGGGAAAATGCAGTATTTCAATAGTCAGTTAGTATTTTGTTTGAAGACACTCATCAAATCTCCTGATGGGGGCAGATAATGTTTTATTCTTTTTCTAAATAAGGTAGGTTCTTTTGTGAGTCTGCTTTAAGTGGAGTGGAGGGTAGTTAAGGTGTGCAGTGACAAAAATACATAACCCATTACCATTAAGTCAATTCTGACTCACAGGGACCCTACAGGACAGAGTAGAACTGCTCCATAATGTTTCCAAGGAGCAGCTGGTGGATTCAAACTGCAGACCTGTTGGTTACTAACCTAAAAAACCTACTGCCGTCGAGTCGATTCCGACTCATAGCGAGTTAGGAACTTACAAATAGCAGGTTTCAGGGTTTTATAAACATCTCTAGGAATATTTTTAAGGGATTTAAAAAAATATATGGGTATAATAAATGTTTTAGCCAATTTTACTACCCTATCCAATACTCCACTTGGAGAGGTTTCTCCCAAAGGCCCAATCACTAGAAAGAAGATCATGGTGTCTTGTACCCCAATCATGTTTGCTACTACCTGAGTATTGTCTTGGGAGCTCTGGTAGTACAGTGTTTATGCACTTGGCTGCTACCCGAAAGGTCAGCGGTTCAAACCCACCAGCTGCTTCTAGGGAGAAAGATGTGGCAGTCTGCTCCTGTAAAGATTTACAGGTCTGGAAACCCTATGGGGCAGTTCTACTTTGTCCTATAGGGTCGCTATGAGTCAGAATCGACTCAACAGCAGTGCGTTTAGAATTGTTTTTGGTATTACATACTTTCCAACTGTGAATTCATTTGGGCTCATCTCTGAATCCTCTCCAGACTCCCTTCACCTCTACAGTAAGTCCTGGGGTTACAAAGATCTAACTACTATTAAGCATTACAGAAGAATTAGCTTATGACTTCTCCCTATATGACTTTCCCTGTATGACTTCTCCCTGTTTTACTACCTAGAAGCTCTCCTAAGTTTTACAACACACATACACACACACACATACTCAAGGTTACATTTACATACATTCACTGAAACACAGACACACTCAAACCCACATATCCTTTTATTATTATTATTTTTTCACATTGAAGCTTTCTTGGGTAAGAACTATAGTTGGCTAATTATACTTCTTGCCCCATCCCCCACAACAAAATTTCCAAAGAAAACAGCTGAAAGTTCACCGTGGCCAGTGTCTGGATGAAGCTGTCTTGAGAACTGTGGAATAGCAGCTCTCTGTGGGGTGAGGGGGAAAGTGATTATGTTGTACGTAAGGCCTTTAAATTGAGGGAGAATTAACTCAGCTTATAATAAATCACTGTTGACATCTTCACCAAAGACTTCATGCTCTCCCAAGCCAGAGGGAATTTTTAGCTTGCCAAGAGGGAAACTCCACAAATGCTGGCTATTATATGCATGTGCAACCTTCATGTGGGAGGTTCTGAGAGTTTTCCCTGTACGGTCTGAACAAACTCCATGGAGAATAGCTACCCTACTAAAATAAACAAAGATTGATTAATAACTTATTATCATATTTGACAATTGGGACTTTGGAAAATGTGTAACAGTAGGAGGCCTTGTCTTTACGTCATTTGTTTTTAGCTTAAATATTGGTATTTTGATTAAAAAAAAAATAGTAAAAAGATTGGAGCAAGCCATCCTTCTTCCCATGGTTTCAGGAAGAAAGGAATTTTTTTCTCTAACTTTTCAAATAAAAATTGCTTATTTGTCAACTCTGATGAAATTTTATAGACTTTAAATACAGCTTATACAGAGAAAATATTGAGGTTGAAGTTGTCAAGGACTTCCTTTTACTTGGATCCACAATCAACGCACATGGAAGAAGCAGTCAAGAAACCAAATGATGTGTTACATTGGGAAAATCTGCTGCAAAAGAACTCTTTAAAGTGTTAAAAAGCAAAGATGTCACTGTGAGGACCAAGATGTACCTGACCCAAGCCTTGGTGTTTTCAATCACCCTTATGTGCACGTGAAAGCTGGACCATGAATAAGGAAGAGCAAAGAGGAATTGATGTCTTTGAACTGTGGTGCTGGTGAAGAATATTGAATATATCATGGACTTCCAGAAGAACAAACAAATCTGTTTTGGAAGAAGTACAACCAGAATGTTTCTCAGACGCGAGGATGGCAAGACTTTATCTGGCTTACTTTGGGCATGTTATCAGGAGGGACTGGTTCCTGGAGAAAGACATCATGCTCGGTAAAGTAGAGGATCACCAAAAAAGAGGAAGACCCTCAATGAAATGGATTGACATAGTAGCTGCGACAATGAGCTCAGACATGGCAACAATTGTGAGGGTGGCACAGGACTGGGCAGTGTTTCGTTCTGCTGTACATAGAGTCACTGTGAGTCAGAACAGACTCGACAGCACCTAACAACGTTTTATAACTTGCTGTCTAATGTTTTGTTTTATTTTCTCCTCACAAAGTTCCTGGAAAAATGAGGGTGGTTGCTGTGATACTTATTGTCCAATAAAGAACTTTTAGTCTAAGAGCAAAGTTACTTAAGGCCATGTTGGTAAGAGAAGGCAGAATGAGGACTTCATGTGAGCTGCAGCCCGAAACTCAATCTGTATCATATAGAAACACTTCATTAAGAGAATGTGTTTCCTAGTTGATAGAATCATACTTCATATTGTTGGCATGTATTGGAAACATTAAAAAAAAATCTCAATCAGCGTGTTAGTAAAGCTCTACAACAGTGGTGTCTTTTTTTTTTTTTTTTTTCACATCTCTGTTATTACCAACATTTCTACGAGCCATACAAAGTAATCAGTAAAAATTGAATTCCAAAGGATTAATCTCAGCCTTCTCCAAGGAGCTTGAACCCGTTCAGGGACTCAGGCTGTAACACGTTTCAGTGAAGTGTATTCTTGTGTGCTGAGTAGTCTTTGCTTGCTTGTCCAGATCTGCTTTTTGTCTGAGCTGTGCTTCTTAGTACTCGGAGAGGCTGACCCACAGCATTGGCAACAATGGCCCCCTTGACCTCTGGCTTTCAGTTGAGTTCAACCATAGGAAAGCCCTGGCAAGAGATCAGAAAGAGGGAAGAAAGTGAAGTTACAACATTTACCCCCTCAGGTCGGTCCTTGCTGACATCCTTAGATGGTCACAGCTCTTATCCATAGGATCTCACTATGGAACTATTCACTCTGGCTTCTAGGAATGACTCTGCTTCTAGTTTCTTCAAGCCTCAGGGAACTGCGATTTCCTTTGATTGTTTCCCTAAACTCTGCCTACATCAGGATAATTAGCTCTGTGGTGAAATTTTCCTCAGATCCTTCAGATTGGCTGAGATTCAGGGAGAGCACTGTTGATAGGTGGAAGGCACACTCAGACTGGGCATCCATCTTTTTGATGGATCAGGAAACGTGAGCCCAGTACTACATGCATATCTGAGATGTTGATGAAATCAGTCTGCTAAGCAGGCTTTAGAATACTCTTTCAAGGTATAATTGATGACTTGGTATCGTTGACCAAATCATAAAGAAGCAAGCAAGACATATGAAGTGACTCAGATCAATACATATTTTTATTTTATTTTGTTTTGTTTTTGAGGGGAGATTGATTCAGAAGTAGGTTTAAATTAAACTTGTATTTAAAAGAAGTATATGAAAAAGATCTCAGTGATGTTTTTCAATTAGTAAACTTTACTTCAGTAAACCAGAATGCCTTTAGAAGTAAGGATGGCAAGACTTTGGCCTACTTTGAATGCATTACCAGGAAAGACCAATCACTAGAAAAGGACATCATGGGTGGTAAAGTAGAGGGTCAGTGAAAACAAAGGAAACCATTAATAAGGTGGATTGACAAAATAGCCACAAAAATGGACTCAAACATATCAACGTTCATGAAGATAGCACAGGACAAAGTTTTGTTCTGTTATACATAAAAGTCGCCAAGAGTCGGAGCCGATTCACTGGCCACGAATAACGATAAGATGGGGGTGAGGAACAATCAAGATGATTAGAGGTGTTATTGTTGTTAGATGCCATCAAGGTGATTCCGACTCGTAGCAACCCTACGTACAACAAAACTAAACACTGCCAGGTCCCGCACCATCCTCACAATCATTGCTATGTTTGAGCCCATTTTTTGCAGCCACTGTGTCAATCCACCTCATTGAGGGTTGTCTTCTTTTTCGCTGGCCCTTTATTTTATCAAGAATGTTGTCCTTCTCCAGGAACTGATCCCTCCTGATAACATGTCCAAAGTATGTGACTGAAATTCTCGCCATCCTTGCTTCTAATGAACATTCTTCCAAGATGGACTGGTTCATTCTCCTGGCAGTTCATGGTATATTCAATGGTATATTCTTTCCCAACACCATAATTCAAAGGCATCAATTCCTCTTTGGTCTTCCTTACTGATTGTCCAGCTTTCACATGCATATGAGGCAATTGAAAACACCGTGGCTTGAGTTAGGCGCATCTTAGTCTTCGAGGTGACATCTTTGCTTTTTAATATACTTGCAGGAAATTTGCCCAATGCAATGTGTCTTTTGATTTCTTGACTGCTGCTTCCGTGGGTGTTGATTGTGGATCCAAGTAGAATGAAATTCTTGAAAACTTCATTTTTTTCTCTGTTTATCATGATATTGTTTATTGGTCCAGTTGTGAGGATTTTTCTTTTCTTTATGACACATACTGAAGGCTGTGGTCTTCCGTCTTCATCAATAAGTGATTCAAGTCATCTTCATCTTCAGCAAGCTAGGTTGTGTCATTAACATATTGCAGGTTATTAATGACTCTTCCTCCAATCCTGTGATTAGAGGTTAGTCTGTATTAATTTGGCAATTTTGCCCATTTTTCACTAATATGATGTTAACTTGAGCTATTTATCATGCCCGGACATTAATTCTTATATTGAAAGTCCATTGTCAAATAAATTAAATTATATGATGTGATAGATAATTTTTTTAAAAATAGGGACATACAGAAAAATCCAGCATTCACTTACTTAATGGTTTCTACTGTATAATTTATGAACTGAAATAATGTATATCTTTCAAATCCTGACTATGTGATATCAATAAACAAATTAATAAATAGGTTTTATAAAAATAGCTTGATATTAAATAATATATATTTCCTGTTATTACAGCAGTTGGGTGTAGGGCCCATGTGGCTCACTGAGTGATTATTATTTTCTGTTGCAACACACTGTGGCGTTTAGGGAACTATTTTGGCCTCAGTACATTCCTAAGTATAGTCAATTGGCTCCTATTAATAGAGTTGAGTATTTTGAGCCTGAGCTTTAGTTTTCGGAAACCACGCTGCTTAAAGTGTCCCCTTAAAGGGAATTTTCTTTTTAACCATATTCAAGCATAATCCCGTATATAAGAGTCTACCCAAGTCCTTTGGCCTATGCAGAGTAGCATGGGGCTGACATATAGGTAAATATATATTTAATTTTGGTAAGATTCCACACCAGGAAATAAATTTTAGAAACTAGAAAGGTTTTCAGTGTGTTATGTTCTTATCTGTCCTGGAGGGATGGAGGGGCACTGATAACAGCACGAATGTGACATGAGAATTTAAAGAGAAAAGGAGATTGCCAAGAGACTAAAACCTCACCATGGGTACCAAGTTCTGACAGATGCGATGCATATGATGTAATATACATATGATATATATGAAATATATGTACATACATGCATATATATGAATATATATGATACCTATGATGTAACTATGAAGTCAAAACAGTGGGCTTCCCAATGTTATTTGCTTGGCTGATATGTCCCTATGAGTCTTGCCAGCTGTGTGTGTGTTATTTTTCTTTTTCTCTGCAAAGACAGCCACGGTAACGAGTCAGGCAAGTTCTCCCACAAACAAACTCAACCCTGTTAATCAATCACTCTTTGCACTTTGAGAATTTACTTCCTCCTGAAAACCACTTGTGAAACGAACCATTTCTCCTCTTCTTCAGATTGGGTAATTGGAACAAGGGGAATCAACACACTCGTGGCGGCTGAATAAATTGACATTTCGAGGCAAGTGAAATTAAAAGCAATGATTTTTGTGGATAGATGCTCAATTCTGGCAAGCATGGATCACACAGGTAACACAAGAGTCATTAATCACCAATTGTTACTTCCTTGGTGTTCATTTTCTAGTTTTATATTAAAAAATTTACAATTGAATTTTACGTGCTTCACAAAACTAGAAGCTAATTCCCTGGCCAGGTCAATGATCAACAAAATAGGGAGCAAAGATGACTCTGTGCACACAGGATTTCGTGTACTTTACTCAGAGTAGAGTCACCAAGTCCCTCGCTCGTATGTTATTTATTTTTACTTTACATCAGCTTTTCTCAAAGTGTATGTATGGTAATAGGTGTTCATTGAGCCAAGAATCCTTTTGGGAAAAATATGCACACAAAAAATGAAAGGTAAACAAAAATTTAACAAGCTTATTTACCACTTAATTTCTCTTCTCAGAAGCTTTAATTTGTTGCTCTACTCTGAATCTCTGGGAGGTTATAGTCAGTGGTTATTTCAGAACTCATTTAAACCTTGTTTTCAGAGCCTTACGTCTTTAGTAAACACAGCTTTAGGCAATTATAGAAAGCTGATTAACCAATCTAAAGAAATTGGAAGAAAATAAGGTAGATTGATGGGTGAGATCATTAGAGTTATCAATAATTATACCAGTACTTAATAACAGCTGGTATTCTGATGACCATGTAATGACAGAATGAAAATAAACAACGTTAACTCATAACGCATGATTGTCGGGGGCCATTTTGTGTAGTAGAAAACAATTCCCATGATGTTTAGTTGAAGGATTTGCTGGGCTCACCATAACCACACAAAATATTTTCTTAAAGGAGGAGCTTTGGTCATCCACAAAATGTAAGTGATAAAATGTTTAAATTGTAAATCTTAAAGTTGGTTGAGACTTAAGAAAACTTACCTAGTATAACTTCCTCATTTTACAGAGAAGGGAAATGAAATTCTTACGAGACTACTTGGAATTGACTCGACGGCAATGGGGAAGTGGTTAGTGTGTGACTACTTGCTTAAAAATAAATAAATAAAGGTGCATCCCAAATCACCTATTTGTCACCTGAAGCTAATGTCATGCCATACCTAACATATCAAATATTAGCAAGTGATAAAAATAAATGATAAATGACTTTTGGCCTTTCTTTTTAACTGAGGTACAGGTCAAAACCTGCAGCCAGGTATATTCATGATTTACTGATAGATCCAAAAATTTCATTGTTGGATGATATTTTTAATCGTTTAACAATACAGGGACCTGTGCGGTACACTGTGATATGCTGCCCAGATGGCCTTTCAAGGAAGAGCTGGTTGCCCCAGAACCTGGGAATGCTGTTGGTAGCTAACCTTCAACCCTCAACAGTGCCTGGTGAAACCACATTGCATATTGGAGCTTGAAGCAAAAAGAAAAATGTGTGGTTATGTGCTGTCCTCCAGTCAATTCCAACTGACAGTGACCCTGAAGTATAGGCTAGAACAGCCCCATAGAATTTCCTGGGATGTAATCTTTACAGCCCTGGTGGCATAGTGGTTAAGAGCTCAGCTGCTAACCAAAAGGCTGGCAGTTCAAATCCACCACCTGCTCCTTAGAAACCCTATGGGGCAGTTCTACTCTGTCCTATAGTGTTGCTATGAGTTGAAACCAACTCAACGGCACATAACAATCTTTAATGGAGCACATCAACAGGTATTTTTCTTGCAGAGTCGCTGAGTGGGTTTGAACTGCCTACGTTTTGGTTAACAGCCTACTGCTTAACCATTGTGCCACCAGGGATCTTGAGTGCAAAAAGGTAGTATGGGGTAAAACATTTAACTTTACCCAAAGAACTTGGTCTTTGTCCTTGGTTCCCTGAGAGAGAGCCTCTAGGACTTTGAAATTTCCCGTGATTGAAGCGCCTTTAATGAGGCTTACAGACCACACCAGAGACCTGGTGGTGCAGTGGTTAAGCATTTGGCAGCTAACAAAAAGGTTGGCAATTTGAATCCAGAAGTCACTCCTTGGAAACCCTATGTGGCAGTTTAACTCTGTCCTAATAGGGTGGCTGTGAGTCGGAATTGACTTGATAGCAATGAGTACAGACCACACCTGAGCGTTTATGCTAATATAAAGTGCCTCTTGGGTGGAGGCTGGCCAGGCTAGAAAGACTGCCAGGTGATATCAGCCTACCTCAGGGAAGGGGCAGGGATTATTCAATTAACCATGCCTATTTTTTTTTTGTCTCCAACATAGGATCTGAATACAAAATTCCCTGGGCTTCCTGGTGGGTGGTAGACATCAATTTCCATGGGAGGGTAGTGTGTTCTTTTTGGGGACATGGAAGTATTGCATTGGGAATGCTCCCAAACATCATCCTATGTGTCTCTTCATTTATATTCTTTTTTGCAGTTAAAAAAAAAAAAATTAGAGTAGGCAAGGCCAAGATGGTGGAGTAGTCAGGCACTTCCTGTTGTCCCTTTTCCAACAAAGCTCTGAAAAAACAAATGAATCAATTATATATGACAGTCTAGGAGCCCTGAACATCGAAGGCAAGTTTGAGGAATCAGACTGAGCAGCAGGCAGGGGAGAGATGGTTCAGAAGCAGCCAGGAGTTGCCAGACCTAATCTGGTGGGAACTGGCACCCTGCAGGCTGAATCAGGTGGTGTGAGCATGATGAGACAAGCAGTGGCATTTGGGATGCATTTTCACCTCAGGAGAGACTGAGCAGTGGAGAATCTACTCAAGCATCCAGAACCAGTGAAAAGTGACACAGTCAATCAGCAAAAGATAAATACATGCGTCTAATCTACCGTGCAGTTCAAAAAACACTCCTTTGGAAAAAACATCTCTCCCATTTACCTGCTCCCCCTCCTGCCCCCCGCTCTGCACCAGGGCCATATCACAACAGACCCAACTGAAATCCAAAGAATCATAACAGAATACTATGAAAAACTGTACTCCAAAAAAACCTGAAAACCTAGAGGAAATGGACAAATTTCTAGAAACATGCTACCTACCTAAACTAACACAAACAGAGGTAGAACAACTAAATAAACCTATAACAAAAGAAGAGATTGAAAACAAAGCTCCCAATAAAAAAAAAGCCCTGGCCCTGATAACTTCACTGGAGAATTCTACCAAGCTTTCAGAAAAGAGTTAACACCACTACTACTAAAGGTGTTTCAGAGCATGGGAAAGGATGGAATACTTCCAAACTCATTCTATGAAGCCAGCATAACCCTGATACCAAAACCAGGTAAAGACACCACAAAAAAAGAAAACTACATACCAAGATCCCTCATGAACGTAGATGCAAAAATCTTCGATAAAATTCTAGTCAATAGAATTCAACAAAATATCAGAAAAATAATTCACCATGACCGAGTGGGATTCATACCAGGTATGCAAGGATGGTTCAACATTAGAAAGACAATCAGTGTAATCCATCACATAGATAAAAGACAAGAACCACATGATCTTATCAATTGATGAAGAAAAACCATTTGACAAATTCTAACACCCATTCATGATAAAAACTCTCAGCAAAATAGGAATAGAAGGAAAATTCCTCAACATAATAAAGGGCATTTATACAAAGCCAATAACCAACATCATCCTAAATGGAGAAAGTCTGAAAGCATTCCCTCGAGAACGGGAACCAGGCAAGGATGTCCTTTGTCACCACTCTTATTCAGCATTGTGCTGGAGGCCCTAGCCAGAGCAATTAGGCTATAAAAAGAAATAAAGGGCATCCAAATTGGTAATGAAGAAGTAAAAGTATCTCTATTTGCAGATGATATGATCTTATACACAGAAAACCCCAAAGAATCCACAAGAAAACTACTGGAATGGATAGAAGATTTCAGCAAAGCATCAGGAAGGATATAAGAAAAACATACAGAAATTGACTGGATTCCTTTACACCAACAAAGAGAACTTCAAGAGGAAATCGCCAAGTCAATACCATTTACAATAGCCCCCCAAAAGATAAAATACTTAGGAATAAATCTAACCAGAGACATAAAAGCCCTATACAAAGAAAACTACAAGACACTACTACAAGAAACTGAAAAAAAAAACCTGTATAAGTTGAAAAACTTACCTTGCTCATGGATAGGAAGACTCAATATTGTGAAAATGTCTATTCTACCCAAAGGAATCTACAGATACAATGCAATTTCGACCCAAATTCCAATGGCATTTTTAATGAGATGGAGGAACAAATCACTAACTTCACATGGAAAGGGAAGAGGCCCCAGATAAGTAAAGCATTACTGAAGAAGAAAAAATAAGTGGGAGGCCTTGCACTACCTGATATATACATAACCCAACCCAGTGCTGTCGAGTTGATTCCGACTCATAGCGACCCTATAGGACAGAGTAGAACTGCCCCATAGAGTCTCCAAGGAGCACCTGGTGGATTCGAACTGCCAACGCTTTGATTAGCAACCATAGCACTTAACCACTACTCCACCAGGGTTTCCATATATATATCCCAAAAACCCAGTGCTATTTTTTTTATATATATATATATATACCATATTATACCACCACGGTAGTCAAAACAGCCTAGTACTGTACGACAACAGATACATAGACTAATGGAACAGAATTGAAAATCCAGATGTAAATTCATCCACCTATGAGCAGCTCATGTTTGACAAAGGCCCAAAGCCCATTAATTGGGGAAAAGATAGTCTCTTTAACAAATGGTGCTGGCATAATTGGATATTCATCTGCAAAAAAAAAAAAAAATGAAATAAGACCCATACCTCACACCATGCACAAAAACGAACTCAAAATGGATCAAAGACCTAAATATAAAATCTAAAATGATAAAGATAATGGAAGAAAAAATAGGGACATTGCTAGGAGCCCTAATACATGGCATAAACAGAATACAAGATATTTCTAACAATGCACAAACACCAGAAGAGAAACTAGATAACCGGGAGCTCCTAAAAATCAAACAGTTATGGTCATCGAAGACTTCATCAAAAGAATAAAAAGACAACCTAAAGACTGGGCAAAAAATTTTGGCTATGACAAATCCTATCAGGGTCTAATCTCTAAAATTTACAAGATACTGCAAAACCTCAACAACCAAAAGAGAAATAACCCAATTAAAAAATGGGCAAAGGATATGAACAGGCACTTCACCAAAGAAGACGTTCAGGTGGCTAACAGATACATGAAGAAATGCTCATGATCATTAACCATTAGAGAAATGCAGATCAAAACTATAATGAGATACCGTCTCAACCTACCAAGGCTAGCATTAATCCAAAAAAACACAAAATAATAAGTGTTGGAGAGGTTGTGGAGAGGCTGGAACACTTGTACACTGTTGGCAGAAATATAAAATGGCACAGTCACTTTGGAAATCAATTTGGCACTTCCTTAAAAAAGCTAGAAATAGAAGTGCCTTACTATCTAGCAACCCCAGTCCTTGGAATACATCCTAGAGAGATAAGAGCCATCACACAGATAGATATATGCACACCCATGTTCATTGCAGCACTGTTCACAATAGCAAAAACATGGAAACAACATAGGTGCCCATCAATGGATGAATGGGTAAACAAATTATGGTATATTCACACAATGGAATACTACGCAAGGATAAAGAACAACAATGAATCCGAGAAACATCTCACAACATGGATGAATCTGGAAGGCATTATGCTCAGTGAAATTAGTCAGTCGCAAAAGGACAAATATTGTATGAGACCACTAGTATAAGAACTCAAGAAAAGGTTTAAACACGGAAGAAAACATTCTTTGATGGTTACGAGGGTGGGGAGGTAGGGAGAGAGGTATTCACTAACTAGATAGTAGACAAGAATTGTCTTAGGTAAAGAAAAGGACAAAGCACAATACAGGGAAAGTCAGTACAACTGGACTAAACCAAAAGCTAAGAAGTTTCCTGAATACAACCAAACCCTTTGAGGGACAGAGTAGTAGGGGCAGGGGTAAGGGGACCATGGTTTCAGGAGACATCTAGGTCAATTGGCATAACAAAGTTTATTAAGAAATTGTTCTGCATCCCACTTTGGTAAGTGGCATCTGGGGTCTTAAAAGCTAGCAAGCGGCCATCTAAGAAGCATCAATTAGTCACAACCCACTTGGAGCAAAGGAGAATGAAGAACACCAAAGACACAAGGAAAATATGAGCCCAAGTGACAGAAATGGCCACATAAACCAGAGACGCCATCAGCCTGAGACCAGAAGAACTAGATGGTGCCCGGCTACCATCAATGACCACCCTGACAAGGAACACAACAGAATCCCTGGCACAGCAGGAAAAAAGTGGAATGCAGAACTCAAATTCTAGTAAAAAGGCTGGGCTTGATGGTCTGACTGAGACTGGAGGAACCCCAGAAGAGAAACTAGATAACTAGGAGCTCCTAAAAATCAAACACTTATGGTCATCAAAGTCTTCATCAAAAGAGTAAAAAGACAACCTAAAGACTGGGAAAAAAATTTGGCTACGACAAATCCGATCAGGGTCTAATCTCTAAAATCTACAAGAAGACATGGCTTCCGGATTCTCTGTTAGCCCAGAGCTAAAACCAAGGCCAACTCTTCGGACAAAGATTAGACTTTACTATAAGACCTAAAATGATGTTTGTGAAGAGTGTGCTTCTTAGCTCAAGTAGATGAAAAATAGATACGTAAGACTAAATGGGCAGCTCCTGTCTGGAGGTGAGATGAGAGGGCAGAAGGGGACAGGAGCTGGTTGAATGGACACAGGAAATGCAGGGTGGAATGGAGAAGTGTGCTGTCATATCATAGAGAGAGAAACTAGGGTCACATAACAACGTGTGTATAAGTTTTTATGAGAGGCTAACTTGATTTGTAAACTTTCACTTAAAGCACAATAAAAAAAAGTATATATATAATCTCAAGGATAACACTTCCCTGAGTGCTGTGAGTCATTCTAGCAAATTATCAAACCTTGGGGAGTAGTAGAAGCCAGTAGGTCAGAAGTGAGGGGAGGTCTTGCACCCCTAAGCTAATGGCTGGCATCCTGAGGGGTAGTGGGAAAACCCCAAATTTGTAGCCAGCAAGTTAAGGATGTCGTAGGGACCTCCAAATTTTTGGCTGGCTTCTGAAGTCTTGGGCAAACTTGGCAGTGCTCCTTCCTTTCCTTCCTCTCCTTGCTGGCCTAAATATTATAAAGACTTTTGACCCCATTCTGACAGCACATATATATTGTCCAGAGCACATGCCTTAAGACAGAAGAGGATTTAATACATTTTAGGGCTGTAATTAAAAATATTTTAAATTGAAAGGAAAATTCACCAAAAGTGCTATACTTGAGTTATTTAGAATTTATTACTTAACACTTCCTCTCTTGATGATACCGTGGTTAAGTGAGATTTTAATTTCATTTAGTAAACCTTAACCATAAAGGTTCAAATTTTAAATCTCTTAAATCTCAACTTTTCTACTTATTCTGAAATAGAATACAATTAAAGACAGAAATAACCCATGGACACTGTTTATTACTGTTGTATATAAATATGCTAACGAACCTGTTTGTCAGATATAAAAATATTCTCAGTGCTAATGGACAAATTGGCATTTGCACTGTCCACTCTGGGGCCCCACAAATTCATGTTCAGCTCTTTGGAAATTCACATCGCCTCATCAGAAATTGAGAACCTTGGTGCACAGTGGAGAAGAGCTATGACTGTTAGGCAACAGGTCGGCAGTTCAAGTCCACCACTCCGTGGAAACCTCACAAGGATCGGATCGCTATGAGTTGGAATTGACTTGACAGCAAGGAGTTTGGTTTTGGTTTGGTTGTTAGAAATTGTTTAGTGAGTGGAGGTCTCTTAAAAAGTGCTTTTTGGCCTGGATCTTTTACAGAACGGTATTCGTGAACTCACTGTGGCACACCTTTCCTTTCTGTAGTTATTCTCGCCCTGTTTCTGAGCATACTGCGTTTTGTACTCAGGTCTCTTAGTGTTCTGGTTCATATGAAACAGTGCTATTTATTTATTACAAGATCTCACATTTGTTTTATCCATCACAAGTTAATGTTAGTATGAATTAGGCCCTAGAGATGTAATATCATCTTTAAAAAGCTGCCCTGAAGACTGAAAGCTGAGAATCAAAAGCAGAAAAAGAACCAAGGTGCGTAGCCTGATTTTCCAAGTTCATATTTCTTGCATGTAACTATGTGAACAGCTTAGAGCCACAATCCAAATATATATATATATATATACACATATATATATAGTCAAAAAATGGCCATTAGACTGAAAAGAGTAAGCGTAGTGAGGACTGGATAGAACTGTCTGCCCAACAACTCAAAGCCAGAGCCAGGGACAGAATGATAAATGATTCCATGAAGCTAATACTCTTAAAAAAAAAAAAAACAACTCATTGCCATCCAGTCTATTCTGACTCATAGTAACCATATAGGACAGAGTAGAACTGCCCCATAGGATTTCCAAGGCTGAAATCTTTACTTTTTGGAAGCAGACTGCCACATCTGTCTCCCATGAAGCAGCTGGTGGGTTTGAACTGCTGACCTTTAGGTTAGCAGCCAAGTGCTTAACCACTGCACCACCAGGGCTCGTTACTGTTTCCATAAAGATTACAGCCTTGGAAACCCTACGGGGTAGCTGTACCCAATAGTATAGAGTTGCTGTGAGTCAGAATTAACTTGACAGTAGTAGGTTTACTGTCTCTACCTGCTCTTAATTTTATATCTCCCAACCTCTTTGAAAACAATGGTGTTTTGAAGATCACATCATTTTACGCGTTGTTTTTTGACCTGCATATGTTCCCTAAATCTGCTACCCCCGGGAAATTATCTAAAGTTATAAAAACTGCCAAATAAATCTTAAGAAAATTATAAACCAGAATTTGAAAAAGCTGAAGATAGATAGCAATTAAATCCAATTTACTCAATGATTACATAATTTAAATAATAGGGCTTTGGAGTCCTGGGTGGTACAAATGGTTAAGAGCTTGACTACTAGCCTAACTGTTGGCAGATTGAACTCATCCAGAGGTGACTTGGAAGAACACAGCCTTGAAAACCCTATAGAGCAGTTCTACTTGCACACATGGGGTCACCATGAGTCAAAATCAACTTGATAGCAATTAACAACATTATTAAGGAACCCTGGTGAAGTAGATAAAGTGCTCCGCAGCTAACAGAAAAGTCAGTGATTCGAACCCACCAGCTACTGCACAGGAGAAAGATGTGGCAGCCTGCTTCCATAAAGATTACAGCCTTGGAAATCATATGGGGCCAGTTCTACTCTGTCCTATAGGGTCGCTATGAGCCAAAATCAACTCATCAACAACGGGCTTGGTTTTGGTTTCAGTGTGACCTTTCAGAAGCAGATCACCAAGCCTTTCTTCTAAGGTGCCACTGGGTGGGATCGAACTGCCAACCTTTAGGTTCATAGCCAAGAGCTAAACCGTGTGTGCCATCTACTACCTATATACCCTGCATTTCAGGTTACTGCCACTGATTTTGTTTTTATGGGCCATGCTGGAGTGTGTTCTATAGAAATACATTCTGGGCAGAGACTCAAGGGAAGAAGCTCATCCTTACTCTTACAAATCCAAGATAATTCAGCCAGACCTTAAGGCAAAACCTTGAGGTCAAGTGATGCCAATTGGTGCAAAACCATATTCAGTGGCAGACCATAAATCAAGGTCCTAAAATATTTATGAACCATCCGATATTGTTTATCGGTAAAACCTGAGAGGCTATTCTGCATGTTCCTAGGGAGTTAGGTGATTTATGGAAGTGGACAGGTGTGTGTGTTTATGTGTGCGCATGTGGGCATACGTGTGGAGTCCAGGGAGGTGGGGAAGCTGAGGCCTGGAGCACAGTATGGCTCCTGCAGATATGAGAGGAGAGGGTACAGAAAGGTGCCCTAAGGTCTGCGCTGGACTCTCCTTAGCCATTGCTTTGGGCAATCAATGCCTGCCTCTTGCCCTAACAACGGCAAGGAACTCCGTACTGGAAAGCAACCATCATCATCCTAACAACGATATCATTAAAAAAAAAAAAAAAGCTTTATTTAGCACCATCATCCAACACTTGGAATCTACTTTGCTCCCAGACCATTTTGATCATTGCTCGTGTTTTCAAGGGACTTATTTCAGTGACTTTTCAGTAGCTTAACAAGTAGCTGACTTAAAGTAATACCAGAGGCTGCCTCTATGATGCTAATGGATTGATGACATAGATGCCACTGAGCTCCCAGGTTATCCATATTAAAATATAGCTTAAGATGAGCGTGCTCTTGCCCAAACAGGTTTTATTTGCCAGGAGATGTTGAAATAATGCCCTGCTGGCACAGGCTTTGTTTACCACATTGCCTTGACTTCATGAGTTGGGGCACATTCTCTTCAGGTTGTGCCAGCCAAGGTCATCATTGCATAAAGCAGGAACCCACAAATTGCTGTTCCTAGGTGACCTGATAGTCTCTATTCAAGCAAAGGCTGAGAGTAGAGTAACTTCTGGTTTCTCGGGGACGTGGCAAAGCAAACTTAGTCAGAGTTACTTGGTTGGATCCAGGAAAGAAGTTGGCTACCAAGATGAGTCACTACTGAGCAGAAACCTTGTCTGCAACTCTCTTTAAAGGTTATGTGCTATTCTAAAATTACATATTTGGACTGATATATTAATGTGGCTATATTGTGGTTGCCTAGAGACAACTTGGAAGCCACTGGGCGGAATGACGATGTTCTTTGCACCGATTAGATCATCTTAGACATCATGCCTCACTCCTTTTGCAAACAGAAATAGAAGTGCCTCTTCAGATCTGTGAAAGTAACAGTAATTTATAGTTGGCTTCCTCACGCCTGTTAGGAGATACTTAAACTCAAGGGCACTTTATTCATCTGACAGTATTGTCTCATGAAGTTTGATATATTCATGGGTTATTTGGTTTAAATATGATCATTTTGAAGAGACCAAGGAAACTGAAGTGACAGGAAATGAAGAAACCAAGATAATTTCAAGCCAAGCTTTGTGCATTAATTTTACTTTTTTTTTTTACTCATTTAACCAACAACTTTAATGACTAAAAAAAAAAAAATGGCCATCAAGTTGATTCTGACTCAAAGTGACCCTATAAGACAGAGGAGAACTGCCCCCATAGGATTCCCAAGGAGCACCAGCTAGATTCAAACTGCTGACCTTTTGGTTAACCACTGCGCCATCATCTTCGGTGAGATTTTAGGAAGAAAATGACTGCAAATAAGATGCTTGTTCTTTTATGGAGCCCTGGTGGTGCAGTGGGTTAGAAGCGCAGCTGCTAATCAAAAGGTCAGCAATTAGAATCTACCAGCTGCTCCTTGGAAACCCTATGGGGCAGTTTTACTCTGTCCTTTAGGGTCGCCATGAGTTGGAATCAACTCGAAGGTAGTGGTTTTGGTTTTTGGTTTTGTTCTTCAGAAAATTCTGTGGGAAAAATGTCACCTATAAAACAAAGTGATAGTGAGTTGCCAACAACACGGATGTATGATCAAAAGTAGTGGAAGTAGAGTGCTTGGTAAAACTCAATGTGGTGCCACTGTTATTTTTAAATGTCATTTTTCCAGGTTTTAATTGAAATGAATGATTGCCCTAATGATTTTGTTATAGATAAGATCCTGTGCTGAAGTGGTCTGTGCTGAAAAAGATATAAACCTTGATAATTTTTTGAACAGAGTCCAAAAGAAAAAGGGAACCCTGCTAACCAGACATTCAATCTGACCTACTCCAGCCACAACTTGAGACATTTACTCTTAATTCCTAAATTTTTTTTGGTTACAAACGCAAGGGAACCTGGTCTCAGGGAAGGTAAGGGCTAGACTGTGGGTTTGAGCAGGAAAGATCTAGAGTTGGCATCATTTCGCCAATGGTTAAAAAATTGGCCTCCAAGATATCTGAAGTCTTGCTTTCAGCCTAGCACTCAGTAGGTGGGAAACCCAAAACCAAACCATTGCTCTCAAGTTGATTCTGATTCATAGAAACCCTATAGTTCAGAGTAGAACTGCCTCATATGGTTTCCTGGGAGCAGGTGGTGGATTTAAACTGCCAATCTTTTGGTTAGCAGTTGAGCTCTTAAACATTGTGCCACCAAGGCTCCCAGCAGGTTGGAAGCAGATGGGAATACCCTGGACCAAGGTGCCATACTTCTTATTGAGAAAGAAAGATTAACTCATAGCATACAACAGACCCAAGCACTCACAGGCCTATAGATCTTAATTAACATTTAGTATGGAAAACAGAAAACATCATTTTAGTGGTTTAATTATGTTTCTTCATAATAGATAGCTGTGCATATCTGTCAGACTAGATCCATGGCTGTTTTGCTTCTGGTCCTGGCCTGGGCATCTCCCTTGAGCCTCTAGGGAAGTTCATAGACACAATGTTAATAATCAGGAGGGTTGGACACCTCTAAGGAAAATAGAAAAACGACTCTTCCAGATTAGTTGTAACAGAGACCCCCAACCTCAGATTCTCTGTGATTATGGTCAGAAAAGAAAGTTATTGAGTTCTCAAAACAAATTAATGCACCTTAGTTTCTTCAAGTTAAATAATATGTTCCACATGAGCTCACAGACAAGGCACACACACGCATATACATGCACACACACACAGTCCTAGATAAATGTGACACACAAAATTTAGGGTGATTGTTGAAGAATTACATAAACCTCAGATGGCATACTATGATATCCATCAAAATGTGAACTCATTGGTTGGTCTGTTTTAAAGTATTTAAAACCTTTCTTAATGCTGTATATCAGGCAGGAAAATATTACAAGGACTAACATCTTTAAAAAATAATCTGTGTTGTTTGTGAATCACCAAACAATCTTTAACTAATACATAATCTTGCAAATGGAATTTGTCCTTAGAAATCAGGAAATATGCCTTAATTTTTTATATGTCTAACCATTTAGCACAATCAACAATTGTTTGCCATTGTCGGTGGACATATTCTCTTTTGAAAGCTGATTGTCTTCAATAGATAAATAATTATCTAGTAGGCTGTTACTCTGAGAACTAAGGTGCAAATGACCCAAGCCATGGCATTTTCAATCGCCTCATAAGCATGTGAAAGCTGGACAATGAACAAGGAAGACTGAAGAAGGACTGATGCATTTGAATTATGATGTTGGCAAAGAATATTGACTATACTATGAACTGCCAGAAGAATGAACAAATCTGTCTTGGGAAAAGTACAGCCAGAATGCTCCTTAGAAGATGGTGATGGCATATATCCTAGAGAAATAAGAGCCTTCATACTAGGAGATACATGCACACCCATGTTCTTTGCAGCACTGTTTACAACAGCAGAAACAACCAAGCCACCAAGGTGCCCATCAATGGATGAATGGATAAACAAATTATGGTATATTCACACAATGGAATACTACACAATGACAAAGAACAATGATGAATCCCTGAAACATCTCATAACATGGAGGAATCTGGAAGGCATTATGCTGAATGAGATTAGTCAGTCGCAAAAGGACAAATGTTGTATGCGATCACTATTATTAGAACTCAGGAAAAGGTTTAAACACAGAAGAAAACATTCTTTGATGGTTATGCGGGTGGGGAAGGAGGGAGGGAGAGGGGCATTCACTAACTAGATAGTAGACAAGAATTATTTTAGGTGAAGGGAAGGACAACACACTATACAGGGGAAGTCAGCACAACTGGACTAATCTAAAAGCTAAGAAGTTTGCTGAACACAAACAAACACTTCGAAGGACAGGGTAGTAGGCGCGGGACTTTGGGGATCATGGTTTCAGGAGACAGCTAGGTCAATTGGCATAAGTAACAAAGTGTATTAAAATTAGTGTATTAAAAGCTAGCAAGTGGCCATCTAAGAGGCTTCAACTGGTCTCAACCCACCTGGAGCAAAGGAGAATGAAGAACACCAAAGACATAAGGAAAATATGAGCCCAAGAGAAAGAAAGGGCCACATAAACCAGAGACTCCATCAGCCTGAGACAGGAAAACCTTGATGGTGCCTGGCTACCACCAATGACTGCCCTGACAGGGAACACAACAGAGAATCCCTGATGAATCAGGAGAAAAAGTGGGATTCACACCTCAAATTCTAGTAAAAGACCAGACTTAATGGTCTAACTGAGACTGAAGGGACACCTGGACTCTCTGTTAGCTCAAAACTAAAACCATTCTCCAAGTCAACTCTTCAGACAAAGATTAGACTGGACTATTTTTTTGGTACTGGTGAGGAGTGTGCTTCTTGGTTCAGGTAGACATATGAGACTCTGGGCTGTTCTTGTCTGGAGGCAAGATGAGAAGGCAGAGGGGGACAGGAGCTGGTTGAATGGACACGGGAAATACAGGATGGAGAGAAGGAGTGTGCCGTCACATTGTAGGGAGAGCACCTAGGGTCACATAACAATGTGTGTATAAGTTTTTGTATGAGAAACTGACTTGAGTTGTAAACTTTCACTTAAAGCACAATAAACAAAAAATAGAAGATGGCGAGACTTCATCTCGTGTACTTTGGGCATATTATCATGAGGGACCAGTCCCTGAAGAAGAACATCATGCTTAGTAGGGTAGAGGATCAGCAAAAAAGAGGAAGATCCTCAAGGAAATGGATTAAGACAGTGGCTGCCACGATGGGCTCAAACATAGCAATGATTGTGAGGATGGCACAGGACTGGGCAGTGTTTTGTTCTGTTGTACATAGGGGCCCCATGAGTCGGAACCAACTCGACTTCACTTAACAACAACAACAAACTGTTAGGGTAAATAAAATGAAAGGTAGAGTTAAAAAAAAAAAACTCAGGATAGATAGACTTTGGAAGATTCAAATCTAGAGATTATTTTAGGTGGAAGGATGGAAAGAAACAGAAAATGTACACTTTTGGATTGAGATATCCACTTTAAAAAGATATCTGATCTTTCTTCTCTTGTTCCATCCTAAATATTGTGGCTCCAAGCAGTGTACTTATGGATGGAGTTTAAATTGCCAACTACCTACTGCCAAAATATGTAGTAAAAAAGAGAAAGCATAATGAAATATCTTGATGTCTTACTTACATAATACACCATGTTCAAATATCTGGCAGCATCCTAATGATCAACTGAAGTTTTCACTTTTCATCTGGCTATTTTGGTGCTGCGTAGACATAATCCAAGAACTTCAACAGTAGGAAAATTGCCACAGTAATGCTGAACTTTACTGGCTTTGCAATGAGGGGAAAATCATGTATTACTTGCCAGAAAATAACTGGCTTTAGTTGGTGCTATTAGTCTCACGCTTTTTAGGAGCACTTAATTTAAAACAAAATTGTGGGCTTAACTCCCACCCCAACGTGTTGAGACTGCTGTAATAAGTGAATGTTCGAAGTGTTCTTTATCCAACCAAGAGGGTAAGTTTCTTGTTCCAGCTCCATCTATATATAACAAAAAGATTTTCATTTGGTGAGCAGCGATCCCTGATTTAGCACAGACAAGCCCATCAAGATGCATCCAGGCTTAGAGCACAGAGATCTCTCAGTGCCAAGGTTTAACCTGACAAAACCATCACCATGGAAAAATGACTTAAAAATCACACGAGCCACTGAAATTGAAGCCTTGTTTCCTAACTGGCTGGTCATCTATGCTCTGAAAAAATATGAGGGATTATTAATAGAGGTTTAGCGTTACTATCTTCTGCCTGCACTTTTCACGTTGCTTTGAGCCTGTTGCTGTAGCACACGTACCACATCAACATTTGAAAGATATTGGGATTAATCTCTTCCACACTCAGAGTATTTTAAAGACTGTGTTCTATTTCAGTAAGTATAAGCCTTTGACTCTTCAGCAGTGATGTTTTGTCTGTAGGCTTTCATCTATGTTTCAAGCCCATCAGAGACATCGCTTGCTTGAATAAGAGTGTATTTGGGAAAACATAGAAAGGAAAATACCTCCTAAAAGGAGTGAAAGAGTAATTGAAGGAGAAAAAAGAAAACTGCACCATGGTGTCCTGTATCCATGGAAACTTGATCTTCTCGGAGGCAAGATAAAGGCCATGTTTAACACTCCTGCCTCTACTGATTCTCCTAATGATGACAGCATCTGCAATGCTTAAATACCACACCAGTTGCCGTCAAGTCGATTCTGACTCATGGCGACCCCGCGTGTTTCAGAATAGAACTGTGCTCCATAGCATTTCCAATGGCTGATTTTTTGGAAGTATATTGGACTTGAACCACCAGCCTTCCAAATAACCACCAAGTGTATTAACCGTTTGTACCATCCAGGGACTCCACGCTGAGGCTGTGTTTGTTTGATGCCTGGTGCCTCCTGAGGTGCCACTGTGTGCTCCTCTTCATACAGTTGATGATAAAGAAAATTAACTCACATAAAATAATACTCCCTATTCTTTCCTGAAGGCAGTCTGGTGGAGCAATGGTTAAAGTGGTTGGCTGCTAACCAAGAGGTCAGCAGTTTGAATCCACCAGCCACTTCTTGGAAACCCTATGGGGCAGTTCCTCTCTGTCCTATAAGGTCGCTATGAGTCAGAATCGATTCAACGGCAACAAGTTTGGGTTTTTGGTTTACTACTTCCCAAACACTCTTTCAGGTGCACTGCAAATATTATTTCTAACCCTATGACAATCTTGTAATGTAAGTTTTTTTTTTCCATTTTGCAAATGAGGAAAGTGAGATTTTGCATATCACTTAAACTCTCTGACCCCCAAACCACCAGTAAGTGGTAGAGCCAGGATAAAGTCATGCCAGCCTGGTGCCCAAGCCTTCACTCCTTACTGGGCGCTGGCTCGGTGGGTGGAATTGTTCATTCAGAGAAGGTGGATAATATACGTCCTCACCCCCATGGTATTATTCAAAGGCTAGTCAACTGCTTGTTTTTCTTTTCTCTCCCAACAAGAGCATAGATACTCAAGTCTATGAGAGCACCATGTGACAGAACCATGCTAAGCGAAGAATCCTTCTAAACACACTCTGTGACAAGGAAATAAAGGCAAAACCAAACCAAGAGTTGGGTTTGCTGGTGAATCTTGTCAACGTAGGGAGCCAAACAGACTAAATGGCTCTTATGGGTCCATTTTAGAGCACTAGGTGAATCCAGTAGTGCTTAAGTTTTATCTTTAACTGTAATTTAGTATGACAAAAAAAATACATAGCATTTATGCAATTGGAAGAAAGCTATTGACTGAAGTGATTGGAATGTGTCAGTAGCCATTAGTAAAATCTTACTTATTTTCATTTCCCACTCTCCGGCTAGACAGTGTGTGATTATAGAATGGAAATCACTCAGCTGTCTTTCCTGACTACGCAGTGCCTGCAGTTTTACAAGGCCAGCCCAGTAAATAACATTCCTACAAGTGAAACAAAGTTGCATATAATTAATGACAGTGATAAACGGGTTTCCGATAGTAACTATCATTTAGACCAAAAATAATTTGAGAAACTGATATATATTTTCTAAGGCAGAAACAAAAAAGGAAGTGAAAGCTATTGCTTCCCCCAGAAAGAGCCAAAAGCTAGGACCAGAGTCTGAGGTCATAGTTTTTTCTCTGAATTATAGCTTTGAGAGAATCTGTCTTTCAATGAGAGATTTCTACCTTCTATCTTCTATTTCAGAAGAAAGGCCTGACAATCTACTTCAGAAAACCCAGTGGAACCCAGTTCTACTCCAACAAACACGGGGTCCCCATGAGTTAGAGTTGACTTGAGAGAAACTGGGTGTTGTTTATCTTCTATTTTAGTGAAGCAATAAAGAAATATTTGATAATATGCAACATAAAAGTACTGATATCACCGACAAACGGTGTTAGAAATTTTGAGAATCAAGACACCATAAGAGGCAGCATAAAGTGGTTCATTATGTGAACGTAGTAGCCACTCCGCCTGGCTCATTTTTGAGCTCTCCCAATTATAAACCACTTGATTTGCTTTGGCTAAGTTACTTCACCTTCCTTTGCTTTCGTTTTCTCATTTTTAAAGTCGGGATAAACATAATAACTACTCTGTGGGGTTGTTGTGAAAATGACATGAATTAATGTATAGAAAGTGTTTAAAATAGAGACACTGCATGTTCTCCGGTTATAATATTAAGAGCTTGCATTTACGTAGTGTTATGTCAATTATTTATTCCAAGATGGAAAATATCAATGGAGAATATTTAATATTATGTTTGCTTTTTTTAAAACTTGAGTCCTGAGCCCATGAGGTAAATGAGCTGTAAGTCAGAATCTGAGAGCAATGGAAAAAAGGGAAAGGGTAAGGAGGGGAAACTTGAGTAGCTTAGAAACACTACATGCCATAGCAAATATTCTGCAGCAAGAACGGTGTCTGTGACAAAGAGCACCCTTTCCATTTTGTATTGCATTAAAGCCTGCTGCGTTCAGCCAATCCAAGTTGAACCTCACCAGACCTCCACTTTATAAAGTTCCATCTCTGTTAAAAAAAAAAAAAAAAAGAAAAAGAAATCAGCTGTAAAACGTAGAGACAATTTGAAAGTCTCAAAGATGGTATTTGTCCTGGGGTTTCCCAAGCATAGATGTTCCTAATGGGGGACCCCGTTGGTGGAACACCATTAATCAGGCAACCATGGCTAAGGAGGTGGGTGGCTGCTGATAGTTTTGGCCCATTGAAAATGGCTTTGGATGACTGCCAGGTTGTGTGTAAAATTTTGAAAAGTTTCAAACAATACAGTCTTTACAATGTTATAAAATACTGGGGTGGTTAGAGCGGGCTGCAGACTGGCTCATGGCCAATAAAACCTCAGGATTCCAGTCAGCTGTAACCTGGAGTTTAATGTTGTCTGGGGTGTTCAAGGTCATCTCTCCCCAACGTCCTGTGGGTCAACCCTGTCTTTATAAAGCTGCCTTATTGAGCTACTGCTCGCCAACCAGGCCTGTTAAAAATCCTTTAGTCAATTTGCTTCCTTCTCCTCCTGCCCTCCACCAAATCATTTTGGGAGTTAGCCTTAAAAGTCTAACTTAGGAAAACTTTTTCTTAAATTGAACTTGCTTTTTTCCCTTGCTGTTTAAGTAGACGTGCTTGTTATTGACATGTTGCTAAAATTGAAAAATAGAAAACATTTGTCCATAATTCCATCATGCAAAAGCAACCAGCTAAATTGAATGGTATATTTCACTCTAGCCCTATGTATTTTTACATAGTGAAGTTCATACTAAATATATCATTTGTCATCTTTTTCTTCAAAATTTTATACCCAAATCCTATTTAGTCTTAATAAAAATTATTTTTAGATTTAATATTAATGGAAGAATAATATTCTATTATGTGGCTACACTTTACATTAAAGGAGCTCTGATGGCGTAATGGTTAAGTGCTTGACTACTAACCAAAATGTCAGTGGTTCAAATCCACCAGCAGCTCTGCAGGAGAAAAAACGTGGCAATTAGCTTCCATAAAGATTACAGCCTAGGCAATCCTATGGGACATTCCTAATCTGTCACATGGGGTCACTATGAGTTGGAATCAACTAGATGGCACACAACATCAACAACTTTATATAAACCATTTACATGTTATTGAATGTTTATTATGTTTTCTTCTTAGAGAAGACGCTATGTTAAATAGTGTTACTAAGATTTGATGAATCCCTGGTGGCACAGTGGTTAAGAGTGTTGCTACTAACCAAAAGGTCGGTGGTTTGACTCTACCAGCCACTCCTTGGAAACCCTGTGGGGCAATTCTACTCTGTCCTATAGGGTCAGTATGAGTTGGAATCGACTCAACAGCAAAAGGTATTTGTGATTTGATGCAAGAAGCTTTTCCGTGTTTAGTATGATTTCCTTAGGATAAATTGCCAGAAGTGAAATTAAAGAGTCAAGGAGAGTGGACATTTTTAGAGACTGGATAAATGTTGCCAGAATGTTTTCCAAATGATTTTGTTTTTCAATTGACAGTCCATCAATAATATGAGAGGGTTCTTTTCATTCCCTCATCATCAGCCATAGGTAAAGCAAGCATGATTCTAAAGAAAGCAAATGTGTTCACAAAAAAATGACAAGTTGTCCTGTTCCAAAAATGTATGTATCAGTAGGGATAGGGAAGTACTCGGTGGTGATCATGGAACTACTTTGTGGATGATTTGTTTTCTTTTTGTTTGGAAGTAATTCTTCCAAACAAAGGGAAATTTAATTCTAGGACTTCACCATGGTAAACCAAACACCAGCAACAGAGAGAACATAAGATAAAATGTTCCAGAAAGAGGAACAAAGAGCTACAACGTTATGCAGATATCCCAGGTAATGAGTCAACAGCTAGCCTGCAAGAAAGCCTGCCTTGGAAAATTGTTGATAAATACAGAACACTTAAAAAGTATCTCTGAGAAAGTGCACAGGCAAGGGTTAAGAACATTCTGCAATTGTAACAGAGGCCTTAAGTCAAGAAGAGGATGTAGCAATGGCAAAGGAGAAGGGTAGGACAAAGAAAGGGGACCTGAAAGAAGAATCCAGACCAGACCAGAAGAGAGACTTTTTTTTTTTTTTTTTGCTCGCCTATGCAGTTAGAATAGCATCACCAGCTCTCTAAAGGGAGCTGATGGCCGAATCCCAGTGAATATTAAAGTTTATTTTTGTTGTTTGTCTAAATAATAAAACTGGTGCAATGGTTAAGCCCTTGACCGCTAACTGAAAGGTCAGAGCTTCTAATCTGCTCAGTGGCCCCACAGGAGAAAGACCTGGTGAGCTGCTTCTGTAAAGATTACAGCCAAGAAAACCCCATGGGGAAGTTCCACTCCGTCACGCAGGGCTGCTATGAGTTGAAATTGACTTGATGGCACCGAACAACAACAACAACATTTAAATAGTTGCCATTTTATAATAGTCTTTTGTCAAATCCCAAGTTAATATATCCCTGTTAAGTATTTACATATACCTGAAAAAAAATTTTTTTTCTTTTTTTTTTGAATTAGTAGGAATGTACCTTAATAACACAGTGAAGATTCTGTTGCTTGAAGAAGGTAAAACCGGTAGATACCTCCTCTTAAAGACTGTTGACTTATTATTATTGTCATTTAATCTAAGTGTGCTACACATTGCATGTTTACTTCTCTGGCTATGGCATTCCATTTCGCCTTCTATTAAAGGCTCTAGCTACTAGAAGGGAATTTTATTTTAGAGAGAACCATGAATGAAAAAATTCTCAATTCTTACTCTGCTCTATTTGTCTTTTGTAAGAACTTACCTTTTTTTACCATATCAAATTTTTTTTTTTTTTAGTGTTTTTAAGAAATGTTCACAGGACTCTATATGTTTTAATGTTGGCTTTTAATCTGCTTTCCTAAAGCCTAGGGCTCTTCTCTGTTGATTCTATGCTTTAACTTCCTTCATCATGGGTCTCTGGGTGTTACGTGTTTGTTCCTATCAAACTCCCATCATCCTTATGCTTTTTTTTTTTTTTTTTTTAACTCTTGCTTATCAGAATGGAGAGCAAAAACTCCTACTCAAGATTCCTTCATTTTAAGCAAAATATAACCTATAAGGCAAATCAAGGCTGTATCAGATATTCTGGTTTCAACATGACTAGACATTTACCAGATGTTGGGTATTTAAAATCCTCCATCTGTATTATAGTATGTCTCAGTTTCAATTCTGATGTCTGTTACTTAGCAAAGTACTTAACCTTTCTTTTCTTCAGTCCTTTCATTTATAAAACACAGATAAAAAGAATATGGTACTGGAGAGAATTAACGGAGTTAGTATATGGAGACAAGTTAGCACAGGGTTTGCACGGAAGAACACACATTAAATGTGAGGTATCATATTAATTATTATAACGGACCCCTCATATCACTCACTCACTATGATCCAATGCCTTTTCTCTCCTTTAAACCTCTTTCAAAGGTTCTCCATTGCATCTCAGCATCCTTAGGTTGTGGATTTCTGGAAAGATCTGTATAGCTTCTAACTAAGCAACAATAATCCTGTCTTAGTTATCTAGTGCTGCTGTAACAGAAATACCAAAAGTGGATAGCCTTAACAAAGAGAAGTTTATTTCCTCACAGTAAAGTAGGCTAAATGTCCAAATTCAAGGCATCAGCTCCAGGGGACGGCTTTCTTTCTCTGTCGGCTCTGGAGGAAGGTCCTTGTCCTCAATCTTCCCCTGGTGGAGGAGCTTCTCAGGCGCAGGGACCTCAGGTCCAAAGGTCACTCTTCAGTGCTGCTTTCTTGGTGGTATGATGTCCTTCTGTCTCTCTGCTGGCTTCCCAAGAGTTTGCCTCAAGACACAATCCAGTCTTGTAGGTTGACTCCTGCCTCACTAACACAACTGCCACACATTCTCCCCCATTAACATCATGGAAGCAGGATTTACAACATATAGGAAAATCACATAATATCAGGAATTGTGCCCCAGCCCAATTGATACACACATTTTTAGGGGGGACATAATTCAATCCATGACAATTCCCTTTCTTCTCCTCCAGTAGATTGTTTCCATCTGGATTATCTATGCCGTCCTATTCCAAACACAAATCCCAACTCTCTAAGTCTCATGATATCTGTGAAACTATACATCATTTCATGAGTTAAAATACCAAATTTTCTTCATTTCTTAAATGTGTCCATATAAATTATTGGAACCCAGGGTATAGTCTAGTAAATCAATAGATAAGCCATTAAGTATTAGTTAATGAGTCTTAAAACTCTTTTTTTAGCTGAGCTTAAAATTATTGTCCAAGTTGAATTTATATTTGTTAAATTTTTTATATATATATATATAACAGTAGGCATTTGAGAGGTTAATTGGAATGACTTCCTACGTCTTGCCTATTATTCCTTAGTATCCATATCTATCTTAGATTATATATTTTATTGTTGGAAGAAGTAAAACTGTTTCAGTTAATCAAATCTTGACCATTCTAACATTTCAATTACTGTCTACCTATGAAATCTGTTTAAAAACAGTTCTATCATAATCAAGCAAAACAGCTGATTGATGACTGATTACAAAGTGACTGAATCAAAAATAAACAGGTCTCTGAATTCAACAGGCTTTCCTTTTTCCAAACCTGGCTGTGCACATAAACGCACCCATGGCCTCTTCAATCTTTACACACATAAAATGAGTCCAAATTAAGTGTTTCTTAATTTGCCATTTTTTTCCTCATTAAAATCCTCAGCAAAGCTTAACCGTGTTCATTCACTCCACAGTCTAAAAGTTCTCTGTTCCGCCAAGCCTCTAATCTTGAAGATTTTAAGTTTAGTGAAGGCTGACTCAGAACGTTTTGGAAGCTCTGGTGAACAGCTCAGCCCAACGCCAGTCTTGACGCCTGGCCAATGGGCTTAAACAACAGACATAAAAGCTAAATCTGTACTTCCATTCAGTTCCAATGTTGCCAAGTTAGTTTTCCTGATACTGTACCTACAGTATATCCATCTCCCAATGTCTCAGACTCACTTCATTAACTTAGTGACATCAGCCTCTGATGTTACAGACTCAATTTTGTTAATATAAATGATACAGTACTATATAGAAATTTAAGAGGCTGTAACTTGAGAAGTCTCTTCAATATTCCCATAACAGTTAAAGAACTAGGAACCAAAATTCCCAGAACTGATCCTTGATGGGAAGTAATTCCTTATATATAATCTTAAAGCTATTTTCCCTCCCCCAACCCTCTGCTCCTTATTCCCCTTTATGCTTCGAATAGCTTTTAATGATAGAACGGGGAAATATATTGTGGTTTCACACTTTCAGGGATTTTATGGTCACTTATTCCTAACTAGGAGATAGAGACACATAGCAGGAAAGTATTGTTTTGTTTTTAGCTTAACCCAGTTTATTATATTGTGCTCTCTGTTGTAAGAAAAAACGACATTCAAAGATCAACTAATCAAATAATGTTGTCTTAATGGCAAGCTTCTATATCTGTAATGCTTATAGTATGATGGCTTCACAAGCCCAGTTACTAAATTGGTTTGACTTATTTGGCAACTCTAGTTTGCCACCATGCATTTACATTATTTAGCATGAAGAACATGGAAACTGGATGTACTACTGTTCCCACAGAAGTAATAAATATTTGTTCAAAAACAATGATATCTCAGAAAATGTGGCTCATCTAAAAAAGCCAAATCTGTGGAGTTGTTTCAAAATGTGGTTCAAAGCTCTTATTCATGCTCTGCCTCTCCCCCCCTACCTCCTTTTCTTCACATCTTCTCCCTCTCCTGTTGAGTTTCATAGCCATCAATAATGAGTCAGAATCAACTCAAAGGCAACTAACAACCCTAGCTTTATACATTTGTTAATGGGTACATCATGTAAACAGGGCAGGAAGGGTTGTGAAAAAGTTAAGACATCACACGCTTGGGTGCAACTTCTGGCTCTGCCATTATTAGATGCACAATGTTGAACAAATTACTTGACAGCTCAGGGCCTTAAATTCCTCTCTGTAAAATGGTGAAAAATAACCTCCCATAGAGCTAAACTGGAGATTAAATAATATGCTCCATGTGAAGCAATTACAACACTTCCTAGCACCCAAAGCCAAACTCACTGCTGTCAAGTCGATTCTGACTCACAGTGACCTTATAGCACAGAGTAGAACTGCCTCGTATGGTTTCCAAGGAGGATTAGAACTGCCAGCCTTTTGGTTAGCTGCTGAACTCTTAACCACTGCACCATCAGGGCTCCAGTGCAATGAGTAAATACTCTTAAACGTATTTACTGTTAACACTGATACAGATTTAAATTGATTTCCCCATACTCTACCCTTAAATCCAAAACATATTAGTCCTTGGGAATGTGAGTGAGATGCAGCCTTTGCCATTGCTCTACGTATCAATATTATGGTGAGAAGAGAACTAAAAACAAACAATCTGTTACCATCAAGTCAATTCCAACTCATAGCAACCCTATAGAACAGAGTAGAACTACCCCATAGAGTTTCCAAGGAGAGCCTGGTAGATTTGAATTGCCAACCTTTTGGTTAGCAACCATAGTACTTAGCCACTGGGCCACCAGGGTTTCCAGAGAAAAGAATAGATGGCAGTAATGATCAATGTTGGCCCAGGTCTCCAAGTGGCCCATGTGATCTTAGGAAAGTCATATAACCCTTCATTTTTAACATGAGTTCTTTTTTTAAATGTCTTAATCTGGCTTTGATTTTTTTTTTTTTTTTAATCTTAACAGATGTTTTACATCCAAACCCCAGCTCAAATGCCTCTCTCTCTTTGATGAAGTCAAAGTGCTTCAGGCTTTCCAGAGTGCTTCCCATTGAGGCACTTAAAGGATTCTTCCATCACATTCCTTGTTCACAAATTTATGTCACTTGCAGGCTTTAGCGTGTAAGTGACTTAAAGACCAGGTCTGCCTCTATGTTCTCCACACAAAGAGTCTAGCACAGAGTTCCTGGTACAAGGTTCCATAGAAGCCTATAGGACTGAATTAAGCGATAAATGTGAAAGTAAAACGTCCTGTGTTACTGCTGTTGTTAGGTACTGTGAGGTCAATTTTGACTCATGGTGTCCCCATGTGACACAGTAGAACTGCCCCATCGGGTTCTCTAGACCGTAATCTTTATGGGAGCAGATTGCTAGTTCTTTTCTCCTGAGGATCTACTGGGTGAGTTCCAATCTCCTTTGATTAGCAACGGAGAGCTTAACCATTGGTCCATCAGGACTATTATAGGAAATGGCGATGGTGATTGAAACTTAGTTTGTTGGATTATTATTTCAGTGGGGCAATAAGGATTTCAAATCCCTGCATTCATATGAAAACTTTTGAACGTCATTATTTGTTGATTCCAAGTATCTTTTTCATATTATTTTTATAAAATATAAAAACATTATTTTATAAAAAATTATTTTATATTTTGTTTTTCAGGTCATACCAAGATTCAGATAAGGTCAAAGGCTAAAATAATGCTTAACCAAAAGATGGAGCTCACCTAAAATTTTAAACTTTCAAAACTACAACAGGGAAATGAAAAATGTAAAATGCCTCAGAGATTTTTGTGTATTTCACTACAACTATAATACAACCTCTTTTTCTAAGATTCCAAATGCTTCACCCCCCAAAATGTAATAACCACAGGCATTGGGCTTATGAAAACAAAGGCTGTGTTAAGCTGACTACATTCATTCATAACAGCAATATAAGGGTAAAGAATTAATGGGACACATCCCAGCCCTGGTGGCACAGTGGTTAAGTGTTCAACTGCTAACAAAAAGGCCGCCAGTTCGAATCCACCAGGCATTCCTTGGAAACTCTATGGGGTAGTTCTCCTCTGTCCTCTAGGGTCACTATGATTCGGAATCAACTTGATGACAGTGGGTTTGGTTTTTGGTTTTGGTATTCCAGCAGTGAATATAACACAGATTTTCTCAGACGACAGTGGGTTTGGTTTTTGGTTTCAGTATCCCAGCAGTGAACATAACACAGATTTTCTCAGAGAGATTTCAGTTTGTGCCCCAAGATCCATGAATAGTATGTGCTCCTAATGTAGCTAAATGGGAGAATTAAAAGTAGAAGGAAAAAAAAAAAAATCTGTGGTAGGTATTCTGCTCCTGGCCGACCTCTAATTCTATTTCCTCTTTGACATATCATTTTATTTCCATTTTCCCTAAATGTAACACAGAAACTTTCCATAACAAACGATTCTCTAATTTGCCACTTTTTTGATTGGCATTTTTGAATTTTTCAAGGAATCTATGGGCCGTTCCTTCACAAGTAGCAAAAATAAACAAAAAAACTGAGCCGCATGCCATTGTTGGGCAGAAATGTTCTGAATCTGTCTTGAAGCCAAGAGAATTTATTTGACTGTCTGGGGAGTTTTAAGGCAGATCTCTTATTCTCAAACAGATACCAAAGCTGCTGAAACAAATGGTTCGTATTAGCCAGAGAAAGACACGAATCTAAACCATGTGCCCCTGGACCTTGTGGTTTCAAGTTGAACCACAAGCAGCGAGAATAGCTGTCAGCCTCTAGTCTTGATTTCAGCCATGCTCGTGGGGAAGTGAAAAACTGTCACTGCCACATAGTGTGTTGTCTTAATAAGGAGACCTGTGAGATCGTGAAGCACAGATGCGTTGGTAACAGGAGACAGAATCGAATGGGGGATAATGAAGACAAACAATTTCTCTCCGTGGGCATCTGCGTATGGTAAAGCTAGCAAATTAAGGCCTTTCTAGGGGACAGAAACAACCCAGGGAGGATAAGGAACATAAAAAAAGTTGACATCTTCTTATAGCCATCATAAAGCTGAAGGAAAACATCCTAGAAGAATTAGAGACCTAAGGCGGTTAAGGTTACCGGAACATTAAAACGAGAAAGACAAATTTTCAAGTGGTACCATTTATCAAACTCCAAGAGCAATGAGGGGATGTTATAAAGGGATATTCAGTGCTATTTTATATCACAAAGGCGAGAGAACGGTTTAGCCACATATAAATAAATGTGGCTTCCTCGATGAATACAGGAGAGCCTTAACTCAGCCATTGAAACTACGGAATGAGATTCTGAGGGAAGTTTTAAGTTTCAGGTAGCGTTATCTAGTGACTGGTTGTTGTTGTTGTTAGGTGCTGTTATGTCGATTTTAACTCACAGTGACCCCATGTAACAGAGTAGAACTGCCCCATAGGGTTTTCTAGGCTGTAATCTTTATGTGAGCAGATCACCAGTTCTTTCTCCCATGGAGCCAGTAGGTGGGTTTGAACAGCCAACCTTTCAGTGACTGGAAGGGATAGGAAAAGCATTTTGTGCTTCCCTTTCTGTGCTTTCTGTTAAGAAGCCTCTTTATATTAGAGGGAATTATTTTAAGCAGTCAACATTCCCACCAGTTTGAGGAAAAGAACAACAAGTAACAAGGAGCAGATACTCAGCCGAATTAATATCAAACCTGCTAGTATTCTATTGAGTTCCTGAGTGGTGTAAATGGCTAAGCATTCAACTAATAGCCGAAAGGTTAGCAGTTTGAATTCAACCAGAGCTGCCCCAGGAGACAGGCCTGCAATCTGTTTCTGAAAAGTCACAGTCTTGAAAACCCTTTGGAGCAGTTTTACTCGGCACACGAGGTCATCATGAGTCAGAATCGACTTGAGGGCAACCCCCGCCATCACCAACAATAACAACAGTATTCTATTGTTGATGATGGTAATAGACTCACAGGTTCTAATAACTCCACAAAACAGACAACAGAAATCAAGTGGCACCACAAAACTCTCCAACAAAATTAGTAGGAACATTGGTAGAATCAGATTTATATTTGTGGTATACACGGAATGAAAATCAAATGGAAATTGAAAGCTAGACCAGGTGAATTAGGTACAAAAAATATACATTGTGCTAGAAGAAAAGGAATTTTGGTGTGTGTGAATATGTGCGGGTGTATTTTCCAAAGAAATATAAGAGAATGCTTTATACACCCAGGCTCAAACAAATTTCTTGGGAAGTAAATGTTTTAAAGAAGGAGAAATTGAAGTGACATTTTACCCAAATTTTCATTTAAGGAATTCATTGGTCTAAGGTAATATAGAGGAACCCTGGTGGTGCAGTGGTTAAGAGCTTGGCTGCTAACCAAAAGGTCAGCAGTTCAAATCCACCAAGCGCTCCTTGGAAACCCTATGGGGCAGTTCTTCTCTGCCCTATAGTGTCTCTAGGAGTTGGAATCGACTCGACAGCAGTGGATTAAGGTAATACGGAACTCATTCTGCTGCACAGAAATGTCTGTGAGATGCTCACAAATTCCCTTCACCTATGTCTTCTAATTGCCCAAGAGATGGATGTCCTGCCAAGAAAGCTGCAAAATATTCTTTAAGAAATTTCAGCTATTGATGAAAAATAGGAAATCAATATCTTTTTGAAGATCTTTTTAGCTCAACTGTTTTAAGCAATATTTTTCACACTTGCCTGCACAATAGGGTTTTTTTTTTCTTTTCTTTTCTTTAACGCTTGAGCCTCAACACCAAAAAACCCAAACCCATTGCCCTTGAATCAAATCTGACTCATAGCGACCCTGTAGGACAGAGTAGAACTGCTCCATGGAGTTTTCAAGGAATGCCTGGTGGATTCAAACTGCGGACCTTTTGCTTAGCAGCCATAGCACTTTAACCATTAAGCTACCAGGGTTTCCAAACCTCAGCACAGACACTTTAAATTTTAATCTTGGAATAGACCCAGGTATCACTACAGATACCTGGATGAAAAGAGATCCTTAAAATCACTGCATTAAGTGTACGTTATTAACCGGAATAGAATCAGACTCTAAATAACACCTAGCTCCACAGTTTGTATATTCTGATCAATGAGGTAGTCTACACAGGCAGTTTACTTTTCATTTTGTGCGTATTAAGGATTAAAAGAATTTCTGGTACTTTTTCAGTGATCTCCAAAGCAGAATCAGGTGATCTATTATTCCAAAGTCAAACCAAGGAAGCAAACAAAACAAACGAATTAAAACAATACACATATAAAGAGACCGCCAAAGAGTCAGCCCCAAAAACCATATAGACCTATTAGCGCAAAACCAAATTTAAGCCCATGTGTGAGTAAGTATTTATTAACCACCTACTATGTGTCAACCACACGTGGAATTTGTCAGTCTATATCCTAATGCTACACAATTTTCTTGGAATGGCTAAGCCATTCCAAGGCCTATGTTGACTGTAATGTCTAATCATTTCCAAATTCTATAAATATCTGTGTTACAGTGTTAAGCACTGTATAAGACAAAATTTATATGTTACCCTTATTTAACTGACCAAACTGCAAACATGCTGTTGACCTATATCGTTAAGTCCGAAAATGTCAAATGTGCTGATAATACTCTTACAATAAGGGTTACTGTTGTAATATCAAATTTCCTTAAATAGCGAAGGTGCAATTTTATTTATTTTAATATTTCAGAAATTAATATGTGTCTTATAATTGAGAGCACATTGAGTTTGGACTTATTCACCTCCCCGCCATCAAGTCTCCCCCACCCTAAAAAAGCTATCGCTAAATCAAAGCTACAGTTTGTAACGGAAGGTTGTTTAGAATAGAGAGATACGAAAGTGTCCCTAAGTAGTTCAATGACCCCATACATACCTCATCCTTGAAAAGTGAGAGAAACAGAAGCACAAAGCACATCCATTTTTCATCCGGCTGGCAGATGCAGTCCAAGAATTATCTCAGAATACCGTGGTCCATATTATCAGTTTCCAGCAGATGGCACCTCACACTTTTAAGTTAGTCACTGAGGAGCCAAGAGAAGAGGTGTCCTCTCCCTGGGTAACACACGGAAACTCAAAGCTGCGCTTGTGTTTCTCGAGAGCACATGTGCCAACGCAGTCACCTAGAGTGGGGATTTCTATAACTGGCCTCAGCATGTGGTCACCTAGATTGCCCACAAGAATTTGGTATTTTCAGCAGGACCAAAGCATAATACACATTTTAATGATAGTCCTGTCTGTTCTAGAACAGTCTGCACAACATAATCGCCGAGTAAGGTAGGAATTATGAGTCTTAAACATGTACTGTAGGTAGGGGTAACATGGGCATTAAAATAATGAAAACCATTGGCTCTGTTTTTCCCCCTTCCCACCCGCCTTCCCCACACACATAAGCATCACACGGCAGTGAATCCCCAACACTGTAGAGCTGTATTTTTCTGGATAAACACTTGCATTATATAGCTCTACTTTATATTTCGATATTCAATCCTTCCATTTTTATTAAAAATGCTAATACTATAATATTTGTGTTTGGTTCTTTAGTGAATAAAGAAAAGACATATTAACACATGATCTTGGTATACGAGGTGGCTTTTCTTGTCTAATTGCCACTATAGATAGAAAGAGAAACCCCTTGTGGCAATAGTTAAGCATAGTTTTCAAATGTATTTTATCAGACTTTGTGAATTCCTTAGTCAAATTGTCCATGATGACTTTTTCTTAGCAGCTGATTTTGCTCTTAAATTTCAATTAATGGTGGCAGTGAGTATCAGGATCAACAAGGTTAAATGAAAACCTCATTTGGCCCAATCACCCTCGATAAAACTAAAGGCAAATCAGTAACAGAAGCCGACATGGAGGGGAGTTTTGAGTACCGCTGGGTGCTCAGGTTGGTGGGAGACCTTGAAGACCCTTAAAATCAAACTGGGGAGGTAAGTTCACAACTGAAGATAATAGAACTCTAGTGTATTTAAAAAAAGAGAGAGAGTAGATGACATCATAAAAGGTTGTGTGTGATAAATTGCCAACTGAATAAGCCAAAGGATAGAAACAAAAGCAGTTTAGATTGGAAACGGTTGTAGACAAGAACTAATAAAAGGAAAATTTGTGGTTTGGTGGCTGAAATGGAGAAAAAAAAAATCAAATGCAATGTCTAATAGGAAGGAAGGAATCACAGGGTTTTTCAGCTGAATAGATGTGGAGATTGAATTAAAAGTTTTAGATGAGCCCATGGTGACAGGATGCTGGTGACAGAAATCTATGAATGTTACCAATTTTTAAAAAATAATTTTCATTGTGCTTTAAGTGAAAGTTTACAAATCAAGTCAGTCTCTCACACAAAAACCCATATACACCTTGCTACACACTCCCAATTACTCTCCCCCTAATGAGACAGCCCACTCTCTCCCTCCACTCTCTCTTTTCGTGTCCATTTTACCAGCTTCTAACCCCCTCCACCCTCTCATCTCCCCTCCAAGCAGGAGATGCCAACATAGTCTCAAGTGTCCACCTGATCCAAGAAGCTCACTCCTCACTAACATCCCTAAATGTTACCAATTTCAAGGGACGGATAGAAAAAACCTGACTTGAGGCTAGTTTGAGCTGATAGGAAGACATTTCAGTAGAGAAACATCTAGAGAGTTGCAAATATGGGTCTGGAATTCAAGACATGTTGGAGCCAGAGTTTGTTATTCAGAATTATTCCGTGAAGAGATAATCTTTGAAAACTTAGAGATGGATAAAATCTCTGATAGAGAGGCAATATAGAGAGAAATCAAGGGTCATGGGGACCACACAGTAAATGAAATTTGGATTAAATCAACCCTTTACCTGTTCTTGCACTTTCATAATGCATGTGGTTTAGACTTCTATAGAGTGAGCCCAGCTAGACTATGATTGCATTGAATAATGAATTAAGAGGAAGTTTTTTCCAGCACTATGTGCATGTTACATGATTCACTAAGTCTATGTGACTTAGGATTCCACTCAAGTCCTTAAAGAACCCCTTAAAAGCTATAAGAGAACCTAATGATTATATACTTGTTTGGATGGACTATTAATCTGTTTCCCAGATTCCTGCTTTGCTCTCCCCCTTTTCACTAAATGGCCAAAACATTCTATACCCAAAAACAAGAATCCCCCCCAAAAAAACCCCATTGCAGTCAAGTCGATTCTGACTCATAGCAACCCTATAGGACAGAGTAGAACTGCCCCATGGAGTTTCCAAGGAGCACCTGGTGGATTCAAACCGCTGACCTTTTGGTTATCAGCAGAAGCCCTTAACCACTATGTCACCAGAGTTTCCAAACATTTTATAGAGATTAAAACAAAAAGAAAAAGATTATTTTTCTTTCACATTAAACAGTACTTTACATGCCTTTTACTAATTAAATGACCACTGTCTCACTGTTCATGGATAGTTCTGGCAAAAGCAAAGATTTAGAATATTGAGCAAATGGGCAGACTTCGTGTGTAGCATTATACCTATTTCAGCCGTTGGCTAGTGAAAATGGACATCCTGGATGAGATAAAGGAGAGGTGGTCTTTGTCTTTTAAAACAGCAATCTTTAGGATCCTCTGGGAAAAATGCAGGAAATGACTATCTATCAGGAAGAAAAACCCCAACCCTATTTTTTTTCTCTGATTGGGCACAGAAGTGACTGACCATAAGTGTCATGAATTGAATTGTGTCCCCCCAAAATATCTGTCAACTTAACAGGGCCATGAGTCCCAGTATTATATGATTTTCCGCCATTTTATGTGATTTCCCTCTGTGTTGTAAATCCTATCACTATGATGAAATGAGACGGATTAGTGGCAGTTATATTAATGAGATATACAAGATTCTATAGTGTCTTAAGCCAATCTCTTTGAGATACAAAAGAGAGAAGCAAGCAAAGAGACAGAGGGACTTGATAACACCAAGAAAGCAGTGCTAGGAGCAGAGGGTGTCCTTTGGATCTGAGGTTCCTGTGCTGAGATGCCCCCAGACCAAGGGAAGACTGATGACGGGGACCTTCCTTCACAGCCAACAGAGAGAGAAAGCCTTCCCCTGCAGCCAGCACCCTGAATTTGGACTTCTGGCCTAGTGGACTGTGAGAGAATAGTCTTCTCTTTGTTGAAGCCATACACTTGTGGTACTTCTATTATAGCAGCACTAAATGACTAAGATAATAATCAGAAGGGGACATGTGTCTCCTTGTTCTCCACACTCTATTCCCTTCTTCCACCCTGTCCCTTCCCCTCCTCTACTTTATATCATTGAAAATCAGCTCTGTGTATGAAATTCAGGCTGAAGAATAAATGAGACAACTTTATATATAGCTCTTTTGGGTGGGGAGAAAAGTGGTAGAGTCAAGATTGAATTTTCTCTTAGTTAAAGTCAAATTAAAAGGATTTAACCTTGTAAAACAGAAGCAGAGAAAATTCCCAGCAACCACTTGACACAGTCACTAAAACAATGGACTTGACCATAGCAATGATCACGAAGATGGTATAGAACTGGACAGCATTTCATTCTGTTATAGGTAAGGTCACCGTGAGTTGGAGTCTACTGGACAGCAACTAACAACCACCACCACCACCCCTGTTAGGAAGTTTGTGGGTGGGAGAAAATTTTTTTTAGAGTTTCATTTATTTAGATTGGGCAAAAGGGGGATGAGGGCATTGCTGTGTGGAGAGAAGAAAGAGGAGGAAGCTGGGAATTTCAAAGCTGCAACTTTGCAAATAATTTTGCCAAGAGCTCACCATCCATAGAAGTTACAGCGATAGTCACTCGGCACTCCCCTCAGCATTTCTCTTCTGGCTGATTTTATAATCGACCCAGATCAGACAAATCAATGACTCTCCTGCATCTTTTTTAAATGTTGACCCTTTTAAAGATTGTGATGCTGTTCTTAAAATTGCATTTATGATTATGCCATCATAATTTATTGTAAGTAAATCTGACAAAGACTGAGAAGGCTTTTCAGAAATTTGTTGAGAACCATGAGCAATGTGAATTCCCACATAGAAGTTGCCAGAGCTATAGAAGGGCTAATTCTATGACCTTACTGCTAGTACTTTATATTTTCTCTATTTGGACAATTATACGAGGGGCAATACACTTTATTTTTCCATAGGAGCAATTAAACAGGAGTGCATTAACGTGTTACATACAGAAGGTCAATGCTTGCACTGTAGCTCTACCACACACTAACGGGCAAGTCCATTCTCTGAGGAAAGGAGTCTGCAGACAGAGATTTCTTCCTCTATGGTCAAACATCCCCTACCTAAGGCACCAGGATCTTGTTCAGCACTCGAGTCCAGAAACAGCAAATTCAATCTAGCTGTGGCAGGCCCAGGGCAAATTGGAATGCCAACTCCAGACCTGAATTCCAAACCACGAACTTCTGGAAATAAAGCTTGGACTTGGAGAAATGACACCAACCTCAAGCCAAGAAATCTCACCCAATTTGTTTAAATGCTTTCAGTGCACCATGAATACAGATAACCATTGACATCACTCCTCTTTTGGCTTAAAACATACCAAACTAAGCACTAATGTAGGGTACCATAATGAAGGAAATGTCATGCTCTTTTCTGGCTTTTCAATATTGAATTATTTTGGTGGTCAACTGGATTGCAAAATGCAACAACAACTTTCTCGGCTCTAGTGTGTGAAAATAGTTTTATCTCACTTTATACGTAGTTCTTTTGGGTGGAGAGAGGGGTGTCTTGTTAATTGCTAGCATCATGCATTAGCTGTAGCTATGATGGAATAATAAAGTGGATACTAGAAGCGTTATCTGTAACTATTAATACATCTCTTTGTCTGTCCATTCCTTACTTCCTTCTTCCCTCAATCCCTCTCTCCCTCCATCCATCTTCAGAACATCACTAGACTATTATCTTGACTCTATTCAGAAACCTCTCCAAAGTATCAGAAGACAGCTACCCAGGGCCAGCAAGCAGTTAAACTGAAGGTCAGACCTTTCATCCCCGGATATAAGTCCTCGTTTTCTCAAATACCTCCAACCTTATTCCAGACATAGAAAGTCCTTGTGTAGTGCAGAAATTCAGGTAGGTAATGTAATACAAGAAGGTACTCTGACGCCTTAAAAACAGTTTTTGAAATTTAAGAAAATCTACAGTTCTTATTTATCTAATTCAATGTTCATTTTGTTAAAAACAAAGATTTCGGCCAAGTGATGAGAATGGTTAGTCTATTTATGTGGGCACCATATAAATAAAAGAAAAAATATATGTATTTATTTATTTTTTTTATATATATAAAAAAAAATAGACTCCATTAAATAGATATGGCTTGAAATTCCTGAATTGTGAGGAAAACACGGCTTAAGTTGGGGTGGAGCATGCTTGAATGATGATGGTGGTAGAGATGCCATCATATTGATGATGATAATATTTAATTGTTGGGAGCTTAGTCTGTGCCAAGAACCATGTTGAGCTTTACAATACATTATCTTAATTAATTGAACATTCTGAAAGTTAATCTTACGTAGTTTTTTTATTTTCTCTAATAACTGCCAGCACCCAGCTTCTGAAGCCAATAATGGTTATCTCATCATCTGTTTTCTCTCACATCTTCTTAATGAATGGTTTACATTCATGGCAGTACTCACTAATTTGCAGAGTCACCAGACCAGTGGAAGAACTAACAATATTAAAATGGTAAATATTTCACACTTAACAGGCAGGATAATGAATTACTCACTCACATCCTCATTAGCTACTATATGGAAACTTGCCAGACAGTGATAAGCTTTACACGTCATCTTTTATTTTGGCATTTTACATTCTTGGCTTCTTGTTTAAGGGAATAATGTTGCCTGAAGATAAGAGATAGAATGTACCATCAGTGACAAAATTCTAGCTTAATTTTGCAGATTTGTTGGTATATTCTCAATCCTCAACTCCTGTTTATTCTCATTCCATTCTAAGTATTTTTCATTAATAATATTTATATTTATTGAGTACTTACTTTATGCTTGACATTGTGCCAGGTACTCTATATGTTAACCCTTTGAACCTCACAGGAACCCTGTAGTATAGGGAATGATAAAATGTTTCTCATTTTACAAACCAGGCAAGTGAGCTCTGATCACTTAGGAGGATAATGCTAGCAAACAAAACATCTGGGATGGGAACTCATTTTGCTTTTGCCTTCATAAAGCTAGTCTACCTTAAATCATAAATCAGCCCTACCTTACTTTATTTCCCCATCACCCTAAGTGTCATTCTCTACATGTGTTAGGTCAAGGGCGTCTGAGATTGACGGTATTTTCCTTTTTCTAAGCGTAAGAACCAGGAGCTGTAAGCAGAATAAGGATGAGATCTTGGATAACGCAACAAAGGAAAGTGTGCACTACATGACTTGATAATAAATGGTAATTGACATCATCCCACTTCTTCCCTTTCCCACTCCTGTGCAAGAATTGCCAGCAGGTTATGAGATTAAAATAGTGGAGGTCCCTGGATAGTACATACTCTACTGCTAACCGAAAGGTTGGAGGTTCCAGCTCACCCAGAGGTGCCTTGGAAGACAGGCCTGGCAATCTATTTCTGAAAAACAAGCCCTTGAAAACCCTATGTACACAGTTCTAATCTGACACCCATGAGACCACCATGAATCAGAGTCTACTCGACAGCAACTGGTTAACTGGTTTTAGACTGTCATGCTTATTTCAGACTCAAGAGATCCTACTTTTATTGGTTTTATGCCTTATATGTCCAAATACCAAAACCAAAAAAAAAAAAAAACAAACCAGTTGCCCTGGAGTCAATTCCAACTCATGGCACCCCCTCGTGTGTTAGAGGAGAATTGTGCCCCAGAAGGTTTTCAATGGCTGACTTTTTGGAAGTAGATTGCCAGGCCTTTCTTCTAAGCCATTTCTAGGTGGACTTGAACCCCAAAACTTCAGTTAGCAGCTAAGCATGTTAACCATTTGCACCACCCAGGGACTCCACAGGTCCCAATAAGTATCCTTTTTGGGGGGAAAGAAGAAGGGCTCCACAGCTTAAAAGAAAGGAAGGAGTTTGAAAATTCTTGGTGTTTAGGATTATGTAGTAACATTTATTCCAAAGATGCTTGCCTGCTGGACTGGTATAACTCTCTCACTCATTGCCAATTACTCAAACATCTTCTCAGAGGGAAGCCCAAGGCGGCCATTCTTTCTCAATACATTCACCCATTTCTTTAAATAAATTCACCAACCATGGTAAAGAATTTATGTAGTTAAACTTTCTTGAATTTCCTAGGAAAGTTTTTAGAAATCTCAACTGCCGCATCATGCTCCATAAACGTCATGTTGGCATACTATCTCCCTTTAACATTAAATTAAGCACATATGCCTGGCACAAAGGAAAGGGATTAAATCCTCAGGTCCTACATGGAAGACATTGCTCTCAAACCATTCTTTCACAGGTCTGCAGTAAACATTAATGAACTCAGAAACTGTGTACACTAGATGTTTAATTTCCGAAACCCATTTGACAAACGGCTATATTTTGTATACAAAGCTGACGCTTCACACTCATCATTATTAGGCTATGTAATTGTATGTACTTGGAATTACTTTTTTATTCTCCATAGTGGGGGACGGGTGGTAACACTGAGCTAAAATTTCTTACTCACTACTCCTTATCATTAGTAGCAGGCATTAGCAAAATGGGCTTTCGGGGTAATATTCGTTCATCATCAGTAGAATAGAATAAATGTAAGTGCTTTTTGGAAAGACTGACCCAAAGACTTGCTTCCCTTAGTGTATGACTAACTCCTTAAGCTAACTGAGCACCAAGATATTAACAACCCATTCCTTTTGTTTTTTCTTGTTTGAATATTATTTTTAACAAACTATGAACTTGCTGTTTTTTTTTATGACTATCACATGCTTCAAAAATTGGGCAATTACAACATGTCTTAATTCCTAAATATAAAGCAATTTTGCTCATGGAGAAATACTAATCAAACATCTAAAGCAGAACGTCATTGTTTCCACTACAACAACAATAAAAACAACAACAAAATAACTCTGAGGCACCTATAAGAGTCAATCAACGTGGCTAATCAGGAACATTTCTTGCTCTCTATGGACTGTGAAGCGCAAGGGCACAGATTTGCTGGAGTCCATTCTCCACGGAACTGGTCACTTGCAATGTTGACATCACCCTCAAAATAGGAAAATACTAAAAAAGGGGCTTGGTTGTCCTGTATTCCTGCAACTGAAAAAATTCCCATTCAGACTTTTCATCAAAAAAGTGATATTGATAAAACATGGTCTATCTCATCAACTGAACCCATTCATGGTGCGTCTGAGGGAACAAAAACTTTAAATCACTATTGTTAGTGGTCTTTGGTCAGACAGGAAAGGGAGAAGGGAAGTAAATGAAACTGGAGATTAGGAAGTAACAAAAGAAGAGAAATGAAAAACAGGCTTCTGTAACTTTTGATCATACTTAAACTCAGCAGGATCCGCAATTATAAAGGGAAACAAAATTTGTGAAAATGTGACGGTGACACGTCTGTACTACACATGGAGTCATTTCCCATGGAACAAAAAAAGTCAAGGTTTATTTTACTATGAAAAAATGTACTCCATTTGGCTGACTTGCCAGCAAAGCATTAGAAAAATTACAGTAATTGTGTCTGCTTGGGGAATAAGATATTGGGGAAGTTTTCCAAGCAGAAGAGAGAGAATGGGTCTAGTGCTCCTTCAGAAACAACCTTTAAATGGTATCAAGGAATTTCATCTAGCAAGCTCAGAACCAATAGTTACTTTTCCCTCAGTTCCCTCATTCTCAAAGCAACATCCCAAAGTCCACATTAAGAGGTCAAGTATGTTTGTAGACAGTGCTTACCTTACGAAAAGTAATAGAAGGCAGACATAGATTCTATACGGTGTGAATAGCCAACAGGCTTGTAATTTAATTTATTGACAAAATCACCTTCTGTCTTAGGCTGGGTTCTCTAGAGAAGCAAAACCAGTGAAGCATATATATATATATAAAAAGACAGAGAGATTTATATCAAGGAAATGGCTCATCCAGTTGTAGAAACTGGAAAGTCCAAAGCCCATGGGTCAGGCTAGAGGCTTCTCCTGACTCATATAGCTGCAGAGGCAAAAACCCAAGATAGGCAGGTCAGACAGCAGGCCTCTGACTCACAGGCTGTGGAGGCTGACCAATCCCAAGATCAGCAGTTAAGACAGCAGGCCACTGGCTCACAGGCTGCAAAGGCTGATGAATCTCAACATCAGCAGGTAAGCTGCTAGCTCAAGTCCCAAGAAGCAGAGGTCAGATGAACAGGAGCCAGCTGCAGGATCCAGACTGAGCAAAAGCCCATGAGCTTTGCCAGAAAGTCCACCTGTAGTGGATGCAGGCCATAGCCCCAAGGAAACTCCCTTTCAAATTATTGGCTGCTCATAAAAAAATCTCATCATGGAGGTGATTACATTATATCAGAGCTCATTATGGAGGTGATTACATTATTACACAGCTGCCAAACTACATCATAAGTGCCAAACCACTGAGAATCATGGCCCAGCCAAAGCTGACACACAACCTTAATCATCACAGCTTCTAACATGAAAGCTGGATGAGATAATGTGATCCAAGTAAGTTTCCCAAATCAGAGAGGAGAAGAATATGTTCAAATCAGAAGCAGTTGGTTAGAATCAGAGAAATCTGGAGCAGGATCTCCAATATTGTTGGTGGAGAGGTGAGTAGACAAAAGGGACCACCTTCTGACTTAACTCCATGACTCAAAGCATCACCTCTGACTACCTTCTCTAGATCTTTATGACCTGATCAGTGATGTTTCAATAGTGTGCTTACACTACTTTCCCTTTTGACTTTTCATGACTGACTTGTTGAAAAGGTGCCATTTTGAAACCCAACCTCTTCAATTTATACTTCTAGTCCAGAGCACAGGATAACTTTTCTGGAAGTACTGGGCCATGTGGAAAATATTAGTAATTCTCTATAGGCCAATAGCAATGTGAAGCCTTTTCATGCTTTGGACAAACAGGACGCAACTGGAGGGAAAGGATGCTAAAATAGGATGCGTGCACCAAAGATGCAATTAGTAACTTGTTAGAGGGAATGAGAAATGTCTACACATGAGTAACATAGTCAAGTTATTCTTTTATTTGAAGTCTTAGTATTCATTCTTTAGAGAAGCTGTAGTGAGGATTGCCAGGGCTGAGAATGAAAATTGCGTATAGCCCAGAATTATTCCTGAGGACATTATGTTTATTCTACCTCCTTATTGAGGCTTCATGGGTTTTTTGCTAGACCCTGGAGACCTGGGGCAATAAGGAACAATTCTCTGTATATACCAAGAGTTAGGGACATAGAAGGAAATACTCAGTGGGGAGTGAAAAAAGATTTATTAATCAAAAAAGAAAAAAAAAAAATTGGCACATTGATTTCTAGTAACATTATTTTTACGGCTACATGGAACTTAAAATACATGCTTTGAACCTCTTTCAGTAGCGATGGTGGGTTATCTGCAAACCATCCATGCTGTGATAACAAAGGATATTGGGCAACAGTTTTGTTCTAGGCAAGTCCATTGTTTGGGGTTAGAAAAAGAGTGAAAACTTGGAAATACAAAGCAAAAGACAAAATCCAGGGGTCAAGCCAGTGACCTTGGCCTCATTAGCACCATGCTCTAACCAACTGAGTTAACTAGCTTCCTGCAAAGGAATAGGAAATTGAATTCATGGGTAAATGCCTTTTCTTAGGATTAATAGAAGCTCGTGCAAGTTGGAATGAGAGGGATTTCAGCACTGCCACTCCAAATTGTGTGATCTTGGGTATGTGAGCCAATATCTCTGGCTCTTTTTCAAAATCAGTAATATGTTGATATTATTTTTTAGCTTCTGCTAGAATGTAGGGAGGCCCCAAAGAGAGGAGTTGGAATCAAAAGCGAGCATATCATAGAGCATATATCTACATCCTTAGAAGAAAAATTGTGTAAATTCCATTATTGTCACCGTGACTTGAACTGCCATCACCTGTGATCACCCAACTGATACACTTTCTGAAATCTTTCTACCAAACTGAAAATATTCCTAAATTTCTGAGACTCACGGGGATGAAAACAAATTGGTTGGAAAACTTCGTACTTAAAAAATTGAAGGGAAAATTGCACAAAAGGGTGGTTTGAGTTTGTTTTCTTCTTCAGTTGTGTTGCACTTACTTCCCCCCAGTGAGACCTTGGAATTTCCTCCAGTCTGTTCCCCATTACCTCTGCGGGAAAATTGTGAAAAATCAATCTGTTTTCTGCATAACCATATTACATCCCATTATTTGAGGAATGTCAAATGCAAACCCCAACGACCGACAATATCAATCTTTTCCCGCTCTTTTCAAAGTTTAATTTCTGCAGTAGTTATGAAAAAGAAAGAAAAGTCCATGCAGAATTCTATCATTACCCTGGTGGCTGCAGTTTTTAATAAGAATTTGTCTAAAACAGGAGAGCATATTCTCTTTATAGTTGATCATATCCCTGACCTTGGCAGTCAAGTGAGTTTCTTGCAACTGTGATATATTTTAGAAGTCAATGAAGAATGGAGGCTGTGGCAAGCAGAACCCAGTACCTTCCCTCTAATGGTCACTACAAATTTAGATAATGCCAGGCCAAGGTTGACATTTTTTTTGTAAAAAAAAGATTTCCAGAAAATGGAATACCCTGTTATTGGTGACATTTGGTATGTGATCTCATTAGAAATTGAGCTCTCAGGTTCCATCATGATTTACCATTTAACTTCTTTTCACCCTCCAAATCATATATATAACCCACCTTGGACAAAAAATTAAATAAAAACTTAAAAAAAAAAAAAAGAAACAACTTTCTACATATTCTTCCAGAAATGCCAAAATGCTTTCTAGAACAGACCCACTGGCATGAAAAGTGGCCTCTATTTTAAAGAACCCTTAATGGTAACAGTGGAGCTTAAGATGAGTTTTAAAATAAGCTTGTCAAGAAAATGTAATTTTACTAATTTATATATAGCCACTGGCTCTACTCTGTCCTATAGGGTCTCTGTGAATTGGAATTGACTCAACAGCATACAACAATATCTTTTATTTACACGTATTTAATTGTATTTAATATTTTCTAAGAAAATAGAAATGCTGAAATATACTGGTGTTTGAGAAGCTAATGACAAGCAGGAGAGTAAAGAATTTCAATGTACTTTCAGTCAGAGTCCATCTGTTCTATGGCTCTTGCCTTGAAGTCCATCTTTTCCTCTAGTGATTTTGTTTTCTCAACATCTCTTATCCCGTTCCTCCAGGGAATCAATAAAGCCTTTGGGGGCTATTATCTTTCAAACCACTCTGGAATCGTTTTATATATTCTCTTATGCTGGTTGTAATGGTAGAAGGCTGTAACTTCCAGAGTAAAGAAATTGGCTCTTGGATTTTAAAGCCAGAGGGTCTCCATCCAGCCATGGCTCTGCTTCTTATTATATTAAAAAATAAAATTAAAAAGACACAAAACTATTTAGGAGTTCTTGTGAGATAATGTTTATGAAATGTCTCTTTAAAATGTAAAGCATTACACAATGGTCAATGATGGGGAGTTCACACAGCACTAACCCAGGTGTGAGAAAACAGGAGTTAGCTTCCCAGCTCATTCACAAGCTCCTTATGTACTTGAACAATTTACTGAACCTGTCTGATACTCTGTCTGCATATCTGTAAATGGAGGTGATAATGATAATGTCCAAAGAATATTTTTGTGAACACTAAAAGGGATCATTTATTTGAAAGAACTTCGTGTTTTTCCATATGGCAAGGATTCTATAAAAGTTAGAGAGAAAGGATCGTAAGCTCGCACCAAGAGTGGTTTAGGGTAGTTATATGGATGATCCTTTGGCTTCCTCCTATAAAACTCTGAGCTGTGAGGTCAAGAGAGGTACAGCCTCAGTTGAAATCATTCAGAATAAAAGAAAAACCCCACTATTTGATGATCAGCCATTTTAGGTGGTTTGGTTGCTATCGTAATCACTGAATACAAGAACCTCAACTGGCTGGCTACTGGAGATCCTTAGATTCTATGCAAAGTAAAATGTACTCATTTCACTTACATTAGGTAAATGAAGAAAAAAAAACCTCTCTGAGTTCATATGAGTCCATAGTATTTTCTTTTCTCCTCATTCTAATTCCATTAAATATAATTATTTGAGATAAAATGACAAAGTACACTGGAGAGAGGTCTTCAGCAAGATGGACTCCCATAACTTTAGACTGAAAGAAGAAATGTGTTTGCTTTGCCCTTCCAGCCCTTCCTTATCTTCAACCTTGAAGAAGACCAGTGAACTTTCCAGCTAAAGCAGGGACAGTGGTTTTGGTGGTCGATGAGTGGAATGTGAGATCTGTCATAAACCTTCACCATCCTGCAGCTATGGGCGGGATCACCCCACTCCCATGCAGCACCTGGGCTTTCTAAACAATCTTTCTACCAGCCCTAGACCTGAGCACAAAGGGAGCTTTTTTTCACCTAGTCTAAGGGAATCACTGTTCTTGGGTTAGAGTGTTGGACCAGATTAACCAGCAGGGTCCCCAAGTGCCAAACTAGGCAGAAGCATAATGAATGGGCAACAGGAAAAAGCTGGATTCCCTATTTCTATAAACATCATTTCTTTTTGGCATGCACTTCTACCAACTGCACAAAGCATAGACCTTTCTGCCTTGATGTAATGAGGGAGCCTATCCACAGAAAGATCTAGGGCTGCGTGTCCGCTGAACCTATACTACTCTGGAACCCCTTGAATTTAAGTCTTTGACTCCTTCTTTGTCTCAGCTTTGCTTTTTACTTTCCTGTGTACACTCTCCCTTCTCTCTTTTCCACTCTACCTCCCTCTCTTTTTTTTTCCTAAATCATGTAAAACTGGAAAAATAAAACAAAAGAGAAACACATTTGCCTCTATTTTCAAGTAGGAAGGAGACTAGCCTCAAGACAGGGAGACTCCCTTACAGACGAGATGACTGACAAATTCTTGTGGCTTTCTCCAAAAGTCAAACCAAAATCTAACCATTAGCCAGGCTTCGTTCTGGCAATCTTACTTTGCCTGGAAATGAGTGCAATCATATCCTAATAGCTATTTGGATAATTGTTCATATGAGTGATCTGCCAACTAATGTTGGAAACAAGTCCTTATTACAAATATAGCATGCAGTCTAATCTGGAATATATTAAAATGTTATTTCTGTAGCGGCCTATTTCCAAACTGAAATAATAACTAAACCATTTATCGCATTTGTTTTTTAAGAAGCCCCTTTTAAGTTACAATGGCCATATGCAAATGCGTGACTGTATAAAAAGTCTTGTCTGCACTTCACATTCGATTCATGAGTTCTGTATTCTGAGACAAGATCAGTTCGAGGCAGGGTTTTATTTTATTTTTGTAATGGATGACCATGCTACAAATGACTGCACGTACGTTACCAGTGAATCATTTTAAACCCTCATATTGGAAATAAATTGAAAGGCCGCATGGACTCAAGATACTTGTGGACGATGATACATGGTCCCAGGCAATGGGAAGGGGAGAACTACGCCTACTTCTCAGAAATCTGGAATTTGGAAGGCAATCAAAAGTCCCATTCCCAAAGATTAACATGACTACCTCACTTGGAGGTAAAAGGCTGTGAGTTGAACTGCTGCAGTGGGAATCTTTAGTTGTCCGCAGAAAGAGAGAGAGTGGAAAGTGTTTTGCCACACTTTAATAAAGAAACACCATGGCACGGAGAAAGAACGGAGGGGCTTAAGGCTTAAGACAGCCTGGATCTGAATTCTGACTTTACCACTTACAAGCTGAGGAATCACAGGCAATTTAGGTACTTTTTCTGAGCCTCGATGTCCTCATCTTTGAAATAGGAACAGTCGAATCATTCCACAATATTATGAAAAAGAAAAATGCCAGAGGTAGAGTGACAAGCATAAAGTAGGCACCTGAGGGGCGATTTCTACTCTGTAGAGAAGCAGCATAGCGTGGTGTTATGAGCACGGGCTATGGCACCATATTGCCTACGTTCATGTACCCCACTAGCAAGTCTTACTAGTGTTGCAGCTAGCCAAGCTCCCTGTGTCTCAGTTTCTTCATCTGTCCAGTGGGGATAATAACAACAATATTACATACCTCAGTTGATGCTAAGTTTGAATGAGTTAATAGCTTAAAGATTTAAAAATAGAGCCGGGCAAATAAGCACTCAGAAAAGCTAACACATTATTATTGATGCTGCTGTTGTTATTACTCTTAAAACCCAAACCCATTGCTCTTGAGTCAATTCCGACTCTTACTGATCCTATAGGACAGAGTAGCACTGCCCCATAGGGTTTTCAAGGAGTGGCTGGTGGATTTGAACTGCTGACCTTTTGGTTAACAGCCGAGTGCCTAACCGTTGTGACACCAGTGCTCCATTAGGGGCAGGGAAAAGAAAAAAAAAATGGTTCTCAGACACCTTCCCAATTCTCCCTCTTCAGCCTATCATTTCTTCTTTTCTTTTTCCCTCTCTGTCTTCTCTCCCTTCCCTTTAATCTTTCTTTTCCTCCTTATTTCTTCCTAGAGATAAAAGGTGCCTACTCCATTCCATGGATCAAACAAGCCTTAATTTTCTGTGGTTCCACCTTGTGTGAGGAGTCCCTGGGTGGTGTAAATGGTTAAGCGCTCAGCTGCTAACTGAAAGGTTCTTGGTTCCAGTCCACACAGAGGTACTTCCAAAGAAAGGCCTGGCAATCTAATTCTGAAGCATCAGCCATCAAAAACCCTCTGGAGCACAGTTCTACTCTGACACACATACGGCTGTCACGAGTCAGATGACAACTGGTTTGGTCTGGTTTTGGTAACCTGTGTGAGGTAGGAGGAAACCCTGGTGGCGTAGTGGTTAAGAGCTACAGCTGCTAACCAAAAGGTCAGCAGTTCAAATCCACCAGGTGCTCCATGGAAACTATATGGGGCAGTTCTACTCTATCCTATAAGATTGCTATGTGTCGGAACCGACTCAAGGGCAACGGGTTTGGGTTGTGTTTTTGTGTGTGTGTGTGTGTGTGTGTGTGTGTGTGAGGCAGGAAGAAGGAAAACAGGAAACGCTTGTCAGTAGAAGAGTTGTCAGCGGTTTTGATTTTTTTTCCCCCAAGAGATATTTAAACCTGTTTCCATTTGCCAGTGTCAATCAGTTCAATAAACTGATTCATTCTGCATTTAATAAACATCTGTTGAATGATGCTACATGGAAGACCTTGTGCTAGGAACAATGAAAATGAAATGGTGATGGTGAGCGTGGTAAGAAGAGTTCAGAAAGGGAAGATGTTACAAGAAAGTAGCAAACATATTAAAAGGAGGGAATATTATTTCCATCTACTGCTGAGGGTACTCAAATCAGGTACTTCTAATTACTGCCAGTTTAGGAGGCTGAATGGTAAATAACTCAGACCTTAAATGAATGACGAAGAAAAACACAACTTGGATAAACAGAGCTAGAATGAAAATGGACCCTGTGGCTCAGTTCTAATGTAGAAACTTGGAATTTGTTCTACAGCCCTCAAGCACCAGAAACGGCTTTCTGTGATTTTTCATATCAACTTACGCCTCTTTCGAGTTCCTCTTGACAGGATAAAAAATAAATGTTATCAGACAACAGAAGGGGATCTTTCTGTCTCTTTAGGATAGGATGAGAGCCCTAGTGTCACACATACTTCAGAAAATTGTGGGAAAGGACCACTGGTTTGGGGTCCATCGTGGGAATCCTTGAAGAAGAGAACCCAAAGTCCGTGGTTCTTGGTCTTCCGCGACACTGTCATTCCCAGGCCACTGTATTAGAGCACCCAGCACTTCCCAAGATGTTGTATAGAAGAATGCAGTACACAGTCGCACCACCTAAGACACTGCCATCCTGCCCCTTCTCTCCCCACTTGGAGGCCACAACCTGGTTAAGCCAGAAACACAAATCTCCATGCCTTCTCTCTGTGACTAATGCATATGGTCCAGTTCAGTGATTCTAGAATCCCCAATAAAAGCCTGGACCTGATGGTATGTTCTAGATGCCTGCTAACTTCTCTTTTTGAAAACAAAAAATAGTTAAAATTCTCTTCAGCCAGGAATCTTAAAAACATATATAAAAGTGCCTTTAGGCCCATGGGAAACCTTGGTGATGTAGTGGTTAAGAGCTATGGCTGCTAACCAAAAGGTGGGCAGTTCAAATCCAGCAGGAGCTCCTTGGAAACCGTATGGGGCGGTTCTACTCTGTCCTATAGGGTTGCTATAAGTTGGAATCGACTTGACATCAATGGGTTTGGTACGGGTTAGTCTCATGGAGAGAAAAGAAAACAAAAAAACACTTTTTATTCTTTTGAGTCTGCTACAAAACAAGAAAGCAAGGTAAATTAATATGAATAAATTCTGCCACACTTTAAAAAATCTACAATGTATGCATGCAGCAGCAGTATGTATTGCATTTTAAGGCCTGTGTTTCTTTTCTAGAAACTAAGATTAATGTGTATCCCATAGAATAGGGAGGAGGAAGCTGTCTATGGTTTTCTACTGAGTAAGAAGCTGAGCCTGAATCTCTACCTGGCCAGTCCGTATTCAGCCTGCAGGGATCAGCTTCAGTGATGTGTGCTGAGTGAAATCTTCCTACCTACATAGCCCAGCTTATTTTTCACTTCCCTTCCCTTGTGTTGGTACAGTCTGATTATGTGAATTGTAAGCAGGGACCTCACGGTTTATCCGCCTACTGATGTGGCAGAACAAGAAGCTAGGGGTTCGTAGTTTCAATTCTCTGCAGTGCTGATTAGTGTGAAGGATCCGAATGTTTATTATGAATAAAACAATCAATGAGTAATTGAATAAATAACATCTTGAAAGAGTAAAAGGGACGATAAGGAATTAGCTCCAAAACTCCACAAACGCCACGGGCTCTGATCTCTTAGTAGCGTTGCACATACCAGCAATCGTACTGTGAATTCAGGAGGGTGCAGGCACGTTTTCACTACGACGGGCTCTTTCAGTTGAAGCCTGCTCAGTACCCCGCGGATGCGCAGTGGTCGCCATATTTCAACTCTCCACCTTCACACCTCCCACTGGCGTCAACCTCTTTTCCTGGTGATTTATGCCATTTTTTATTGTTCCGCCTGGAACCATGCCAGACGCCAGACGCTAGGATCAAACTCCCCAATCTCACCAAACCCTTGGGTGACGGGCCGGAAATCAGGCCTGGTAGAAAGGCCTGTGCTCATAACGTGGGAAAGGAAATGGCTTACCTGTCGCTATGGAAACACGCACACTTCCAATTATTGCTGAATAAATGAAAGGTGTGTTCTTAATTCGCACATTTCAATTTCAAGCAAGCCGAGCAGACACATTGAGAAATTCTTAACTACGAGACTGCAGTACATTATTCTAGGGAAGGTGGGCCTTGGAAGGGCAGTGGTTAATATTTCATTTCTTGTTTGTTTCCCCATCCCAGCCTCTAGTCACAAAACTTAATAATGTCCTCTCAAGAGTACCTACAAAGGAGCCAGGGAGAACTAGATCCTCAAAAGTATGAAATTATTGATTAACGCTGCTTCAGGATTTAGCTGATTTCTTTAAGGATTATTGGAAAATTCATTAAACTCAACAATTATCAATTGCATGTGATATAGTATTTCGCCAAAGATACAGCCAGATACAAAAGATTTTCGTTTTAATGACCCTGCTTAAAACTTCAACAAACGTTTTTAAAAAGATGGCTTCTTTACATGAAAATTTTAAAGTCAATGTTTACTACCTTCTGTTCAGTTTTGAAGCAAACTGATAGTCATGGCTCATAGAGTGGTGGTGTACATCACAATGTGTGTCTCATGAAAAGATACAGATGTCAGTGGCCCACCTAAGACACAGGATGCCATCGTCTCTAGGGGGAACTAAAGAGCCTATGCTTTATACCGTGTGATATTATAGTATGGAGCCCTGGTGATACAGTGGTTAGGAGCTCAGCTGCTAACCAAAAGGTCGTCAGTTCGAACCTACCAGGTGCTCCTTGGAAACCTTATGGGGCAGTTCTACTGTGTCCTATAAGGTGGCTATGAGTTAGAATCAGCTCAATAACAACTGGTTTGGTTTGATTTATTGTACTATAAGTATTAAGGCTTTCAAGACCACAGACTTTGCAAGGGCTCTGTTACTTATCAGTTGTGTGATCTTGGGTAAATTGTTTAACTCCTCTATGACTTAGTTAGAAGGAGCCCTGGTGGCTCAGTGGTTAAAGCCATGGACTGCTAACCGAAAGTTCTGTGGTTTCAAGCAACCAGTGGGTTTGGTTTGGGGTTTATGACTTAGTAAAGGAGCCCAGGTGGCATACCAGTTAACTGTTCAGCTGTTAACCAAAAGGTTGTTGGTTTGAATTTACCAGCCACTCCATGGGAGAAAGATGGGGCAGTCTGCTTGTGTAAAGACTTACAGCCTTGGAAACCCTATGGGGCACTTCTCTGTCCAATAGGATCGCTATAAGTCAGAATTGACTAGATGGCAATGGTTTTGGGCTTATGCCTTAGTTTTCTCATCTGTAAAATGGGAATTCCTAATAATCCATATAGCTAAATCGTTCAGAACAGTACCTGGCATAGAAAGTGCTCAATATATGTCAGCTCTTTTTACTATTACTACTTAGTTTTTGTAGAGGCAGTAGCAGTTCAGTGGTAGAATTCAGTGGGGAAACCCACGTTGAATTTCCCAGCCAATACACCTCATCTCATGAATAATCATTGCCTCTTTGTCACCGGAGGTTTGTGTGTTGCTGAACAGGTTTCAACGCAGCTTCCAGACTAAGATGGACTAGGAAGAAAGGTCTGCCAATCTACTTCCCCAAATTAGCCAGCGAAAACCCCATGGACCACAACAGTCAGATTCCCAATCAACCATGGGGATGGTGCGGGACCAGGCAGCGTTTCATTCTACTGTGTATGGGGTCATCATGAGTTGGGAGCCAACTCGATGGCAGCTAACAACAGCAATACTTACTCTTCGTAGGTTTAATAACCTTTACCAGAGATACAGATACACATCCAAGGTTAAAAACTATGACCCAGAACTGTACTGTCCAACTCAGTAGCCACTGGCCACAAGTAGCTATTGAGTACTTCAAATACACGTAATGTGTATTCGTTAAAATACAATTTAAACTGAGTTTTAAATTGTATTTTATTTTAATTCTTTTTAGTTTAAAAACTAATACTCGATTCTCTTGTTCAAACACTTAATATACTTGAGACAGCTTCGGTATGGAATCTACTTTTTTGACTCTACATCTTATGGCATGTAAATACAGACCAAGTATTTCCAAATAAAATTTAGAATCTGAATAGAAATGTGTGTAGGTGTAAAATAACACACCACATTTTGAAGCTTTAGTACAAAAATATGTAAAATATCCTACTAAATTTTTATATAAATTATATGTTGAAATGGTAATACTTTGAATATACTGGGTGAAACAAAAATTAAAACAAATTTCATCTGTTTCTTTCCACTTTTTTTTTTTAGTATGGTTACTAGAAAATTTGAAATATGTGGCTCACTTTATATTTCTAACAGAAAATGCTGAGCCAGCAGATTCCAGGGACTCATGATTTGATGAACAAATTCCACAGTCTGAATACCCATTTTTCCAACTTTGAAAATGTAAATGCATCAATAGACCCAAGGATTACAAGTTGCTGGAAAATACACTCAAAAACACAAGAGGCAGATAAATAGTCCAATAAGTAAATTGTGTGACTGTGTATACGTGAGTCTATGTGTGTGGGTGTGTAGTACAGTGTATCCTGAGGTATAGAAGTATTCGCCAAGAAGAGATACCAAGCTGTTTTTCTACCATAAGTAAGCCATGTCGTAAGCTCCTTATAAACTCACTTATACGATGTAAATAAAGTTTCTCACAAACAAGAAAGCCAAAGATTTTAAACTCTCCTTCTGAAACGAACATTGTTGTTCAGGTGTTTTCAAGGCAATTTCGACTCATAATGACCCCATGTGACAGAGTAGTACTATCTATATGAGTTTTCTATGCTATAATCAAAAGGCCAATAAGAAGACAAAAGAAAAAAGAATAATAGATATCAGAAGAGACCCTGACACTTGCTCTTGAATGTAGAATAGCAAAAATAAAAGGAGGAAATGATGAAGAAAAAGAGCTGAACAGAAGATTTCAAAGGGCAGCTCAAGAAGACAGAGTAAAGTATAATAATGCAATGTTCAAAGATCTGGAGATAGAAAACCAAAAGCGAAGAACATGCTCAGCATTTTTCAAGCTGAAAACACTGAAGAAAAAATTCAATCCTCGACTTGGAATATTGAAGGATTCTATGGGCAAATACTGAACAACACAGGAAGCATCAAAAGAAGGTGGAAGGAATACAGAGTCACTGTACCAAGAATATATTGGTTGGCATTTAGCTATTTCAGGGGGTAGCATATGATCAAGAACTGATGGTACTGAAAGAAAGAAGTCCAAGGTGAAGTGAAGGCATTGGCAAAAAACAAAGCTCCAGTAATTGACAGGATATCAACTGAGATGTTTCAACAAACAGGCAATCCAGGAAGCACTCACTTATCTATGCCAAGAAATTTGGAAGACAGCTACCTGGCCAACCAACTGGAAGTGATCTATATACATGTCCATTCCAAAGAAAGGTGGTCCAAAAGAATGCAAAAATTATCTAGCAATATCATTAATATCACATGCAAGTAAAATTATGCTGAAGATAATTCAAAAACAGTTGCAGCAGTACATGGACAGGAACTTCTAGAAATTCAAGTCAGATTCAGAAGAGGATATGGAATGAGGAGTATCATTGCTGATATTAGATGGATCTTGACTGAAAGCAGAGAATACCAGAAACATGTTTACCTCTGTTTTATTGACTATGCAAAGGCATTCGACTGTGTAGATCATAACAAATTATGGATAACATTGCAGGAATCAGAATTCCAGAACACTTGATAGCGCTCATGCAAAACCTGTACGTAGACCAAGAGGCAGTTGTTTGAACAGAGCAAAGAGATACTGAGTGATTTAAAATCAGGACAGGTGTGAGTCAGGATTGTATCCTTTCACCATACTTAGTCAATCTGTATGCTGAGCAAATAATCCAAGAAGCTAAACAATATCAAGAAGAACGCAGCCTCAGGATTGGAGGAAGATTGATAAACAAGCTGCCAGAGGACTTGAAGCACTTACTGATGAAGGTCAAAGGCTATAGCCTTCAGTATGAATTACACCTTAATGTAAAGAAAACAAAAATCCTTACAACTGGACCAATAAGCAACATCATGATAAATGGAGAAAGTATTGAAAGTTGTCAAGGATTTCATGGAAGCAGCAGTCAAGGAATCAAAAGACATTACATTGGGCAAATCTGCTGCAAAAGACCTCTTTAAAGTGTTTAAAAGCAAAGATGTCACTTTGAGGACCAAGGTGCACCTGACCCAAGCCATGGTATTTTCACTCACCTCATATGCATGTGAAAACTGGACAGTGAATAAAGAAAATCAAAGAATTGATGCATTTGAATTATCATGTTGGCAAAGAATATTGATTATACCATGGACTGCCAGAAGAATGAACAAACCTGTCTTGGAAGAAGTACAGCCAGAATACTCCTTAGAAGCGAGAATGAAGAAACTGTCTCAGTTACTTTGGACATGTTATCAGCAGGGAACAGCCCCTAGAGAAAAACATCAACAAACCTCTTAGAGAAGAGGGTCAACAAAAACAAGAAAGACCCTCAGCAAGATAGATTGACACAGTGGCTGCAACAAATGGGCTCAAGCATAGTAACAATTGTGAGGACGGTGCAGGATCAGGCAGTGTTTGTTCTGTTGTACATGGGTTCACTATGAGTCAGCACCTATCAACAATCTGTTATGGGAGCAGATTGCCAGATCTTTCTACTGTGCAGCAGATGGGTGGGTGAGAACAGCCAACCCTTTGTTGAACACTTAACTGTTGTACCACCAGGGCTCCTTGAAATGAACATACCACTACTAAAGTGACCAACAGGCTCATGTCCCTTAGCAAGTTTCTCTCCCTTCTAGAAAATTTTGTATGTATATCCTATTCTCTGCTCTCTCCTGGGCTTTGTTCTCAAACATTGGGAATTAGAGAATTCCATTTGAATATCAAGAGTTCTCAAGAACTCTTGTGGTTGAAAAGACTGCCTATAGGTAAGAGACTGAAACCTGAAGTCAAAGTTTGAATGCTACCTCCATCACTTACTAACCTTGTGACTTTGGGCAAATTGCATAACCTCTCTATATCTCAGTTTCCTTTCTTTTGAGTGGAAGTGATAATAATAGCAATTACCTGCAGGGGATACTGTGATAGCTAAATGACATACCAGAAAACCAAACCCATTGCCGTCAAGTTGATTCCAACTCATACAACCCTATGGGATAGAGTAGAACTGCTCCATAGGGCTTCCAAGGCTGTAAATCTTTATGCAAGCAGACTGTACATCTTTCTCTCACAGAGCACATGGTGGTTTCAAGCCTCTGACTTTTTGGTTAGCAACTGAGTGCTTAATCACTGTACCACCATGTTTCCTGGTATAGAAGAGGCATGCAATGCACATAGCTTTACTTTTATAATTCACTGATGCTTTTGACATAAATTATAATGATCACAACAGCAAGTATGTATATCTTTAAATAGCAAGGCACATGTGTGTGAGACAGTCTGCAAAGGGTGTTTTGAAACATGAATTCTCAGAAGTCTTCCTGTTGATATCATAACTCCCTTGGAGTCCTTGGTTCAGAAGTAGGCATCTATTCCTCCAAACTTCCCAGCTTCCTTTGGTGGGATCATTCTTCTCTTGGATACTTAAATTGACATCTTCTGCATTTGGCATGTATTTTCAGACTTTGATGAAACCCTCTCCATGATCTCTTAAATGTTGATAAAAAAAAATGTTGATAGTTCAGAATAAATCTGATATTATCCTTCTAATGTAGTTTAGACATAACTATGATAAAAGCAGGAGCCCTGATGGCCCAATGGTTAAGGGCTAATGCTAACCAAAAGCTTGGTTGTTCAAGCCCACTCAGCGACCGGTAGAAAGACGTGACAATCTGATCACAAGAAGGTACAGCCTAGGAAACCCTACAGGGTAGTTCTACTTTGTCACATGGGGTTGCTGTGAGTCAAATTCAACTTGACACCACCTAACGACACCAACAAGATGAAAGTCTCTCAGGAGTTTTATTCCCCTGTCAAGTGTCCAGGCATTAGTGATGATGAGCCTATGACATAAAGCTGATTAGAGTGATGGTTGGTTTCTACTAAACTTGTGCAGTTCTCACAAAAAAATAACCACTTGACCAATACAAGCCAAAACTAATTAAATGAACCCATTGCCATCAAATTGATTCCTACTCATAGTGACCCTATAGGACAGAGTAGAACTGCCCCCATAAAGTTTCCAAGGCTGTAATCTTCATGGGAGCAGACTGTCTCTTCTTTATCCTGTAGAGTAGATGGTGGGGTCCAGCCGCTGACCTTTCAGTTAGCAGGTCTTAACCACTGCACCACCAGAGCTCCTCAATTAAGTGAAGCTCCCGAAAACAACTGCCTGAGTTACCTAGTCCTTGAGTGTTAGCCTCTTGAGACTTTTTTCTAAACTGATGCTTGTAAGATAAAGGATTTATAGAATCCTGCCAGATCCTGAGCAACCCTCATGCCTCCACCTCAGAGTCCACGCTTTGCTTCTTAAAGTTGACCTGCAGCCTCATTCTGTTATTTCATTCCTAGGTTGCTGCCAACCACAGTTGGCCAAACATGTTTGTTGGTATCAAGGGATACCAAGTTGTTTCACTATATGGACAAATGCCCGTTGACGTTGGGTTAAGACCTTCCAAAATTATTAACACTAACAACTTAAAATGTTTTTGGACCTGAATTTTCTGAAGTAAAAGGTTAAACCTGCAACTATGACATGCCCATACATCAATCAGTGGCCAGATCTGAATTAGAAAAATGATAAATAATAAATAAAAAGGTAGCAACACAGTACTTTGTATATCTTAAGGCTCAGGTTGACAAACTACCATCTGCAGGCCAGTGTCCAGCCCCATTGCCTGTCTTTGTAAGGTCTACGAGCTAAGAATTGTTTTTCCGTTTTTACAGGGTTCTGTTTTAGATGGTTATATGAGTACCAGCATAATATCCTTGATTTTGCTTCTTGGCCTTTTACAGGAAAAGTATGCTAACCCTTGCTTTAAGCTACAAAAGAAGTATGGTTTTTATTCTCGCAATTCAATTGTTTGCTTTCAGTCTGAAGACTTCATTTTAAGGTTAGAATTAGTGGTACTCTGTGTAATGAAATTTTATTCTTGAAAAGTTTTGAGGACCAAAAAGTAGTTAATTTTTAACAAACTAGATTATACATTATCTGAAAAATCAGTAGTATGGAAGGAAGCCTCTGATATAAAAATAAAACTTTGAATATGAACTTTTAAACATCCGGAGAAAATAACTTGTTTTATATTACCTTAATATATAAAACAATCCCGTGTTAGTGCCCAAAGCACTGGTATTTAATGAAGTTTTCGTATTAATTTCTCTGCATTCTTTATGTGCAGTATCCACACACGTCTGTTTTGCATTTAAATATGTAGCATACTTGATGAGTTTTATTCCTTTACTATTTTTTGGCAGTGGAAATAATAGCTTTAAAATGGGTTCTACAGAGGTGAATTGTCCCTGGCTTCATGATATAGGTGTTTGAAAATTTCTAATGCAACAATGAAGCAAGACCAAAGACCCAATAGCAAACAGCTGAGTGGATCAATAACCCCTGTGTTTTCAGTCCATGCTTGTTTAAAGTGGTGCATGGAAAAAAAGGCCCTCTATATATATCTGGAACTTAATGAAGTGAAATTATCACAGCCGACAGGCGCTAGTGTTGTAATTCAGAGACAGGGCTTGGCTTAGAGGGATTTGCAAGCTGTTTTTATTCCAATTTTTAATTTTTTTTTTTTAAACTGAAACTTAATCCCCTAATCAGTTCCAATTTACATACTTGCTGGTCTTTTTTTTTCCAGCTTGATTCTTAAAGGAGTGGTGTTGGAGGCATGGAGCAATTATTTCATTAAATAATTATTCATCACAACGTGCCTAGCTCTATTCTCAGCGAGTGGATGAGTGGCCAAAATACAGATAAAGTTATAAGCACAAAACTGGCGATTTCTGTAACCAGTCAAAGCTATTTCCTTTCACATGTACTTCCATAGGCATGTGTATGTGTAAGGGCGTATGTGTGTTTTTAACTTGATCTGCCCTCTAAAGCTGCGTTCACACTGGCTCCCCTTTCCAGACTTAAGACATTCATACTCTGCTAAATGAAGTGTTGTGAGTTTGAATTGTATTTGGGGCTAAATGGAACCCCAAATGCCGATATTTATAATTGCGGTAGAATTGCGTTCCATCAATAAATATCTTTACTCTCTGCGTGAGTAAACATGTCAATGAAGTCTTTTCCCATGTGTGAAAGCACTAAACCCTTACATTTATTTATTTATTTTTCTTTTGAGATTTTCCCTTATTCAGATCTTCTAGTTATAACCAGAGCTTCAAACCGGTTCATTCTGGTTCAAACCCCTGCTGAGAATTTGCATTTCTAAAAACCTCCAAAGAAGTTATAGATAAGAATCTCCTGGGGATCTTGTTTAAATGTAGATTCTGATTCCCTACTTCTGGAGTGAAAATGCGGAACCCACTGGTTTGAAGCCCTGCTTATAACGGGGGGAGAATCGTTTCAAGAGTAAGAGACTATGAATAATATTATGCAATCACTGAATATTTAATTTGTCATTTTCACTGTTCACTGAGGAATAATCCATTACCTGGAAGCTCTAAGAATCTTGGTAGTCTCTTCTCTGTGTTTTGGCTAAGATCAAGTGTAGAATCTTCATGAATTCCAAATAGACTTTTTTTAAAACAACCAAAAAATTAATAATGATCTTGTTGAGTAAATTATTTTCTAATTGGACCATAGACATATTATTAAAGAGTTAGCATTTTAGTTTAATTGGTTTTGTTGTGTACCACCAAGTCGATTCCGACCCATAGCAGCCCTATAGGGCGGAGTAGAACTGCCCCATAGGGTTTCCAAGGCTATAATCTTTACAAAAGCAGACTGCCACACTTTCCTCCCACGGAGCAGATGGTGGGTTCAAACTGCCAACCTTCATTTAGCAGGAAAAAAAAAACCTCAGTTAGCAGGAGGCTACATTAATCAAATCCCAAGATTAATCCTAGGTTTTCAGTCTTGTATTTGTGTGCTTGATAAATGTTTATTGATCACCTACTAAGGATAGGGAGTGTGCGAAATTCTATGGGAAACCAAAGATAAATAGTAATTAAATATGAACACTGCCTTCAGCAAAATAATCTGGAAAAAGAAGATGTGTACAAAAAAAACTGAAGAAATCTGGTAATAGTAGACCTTGTTTCTCACCAGTTGTCGTTAGGAAGTCACTGAATTTTTTTTTTTAAACAATGGAATGCTATGCTTGGAATTATCCCGTATGAATATTAATGTGATAGACTACTTTGATACATTATAACAGCGAGGGATTGGAGGTGGTCAGATCAGTGAGGAGAATGTGATAGTAGTCTAGACAACAGAAAAGAAAGCTTGAAAACGGACAGTGGAAGCAATAGGAATAAACCTATAAAGAGGAAAAAAATGGAACCAATATGCCCCATGCTGAAACCTTTTTGAAAACCAGCAGGAGATCAGTGAAATAAAAGATGTCAAAGCTGGGTTTGTAGAAAGTCATTGACAAGAAATTCTTATGGAAGAACTCTTGTGTCCAGCTTATCTTCATGTTGCCCCACTGACCTTGAAGAAAGCTATACACAGGAACTGTGTGATGTATTTGACTTTTCCTAGTTCATCCACACTGAGAAAGGAAAGTGGACACATTGATAAAGAGTATAGGCTTTGAAATCAAACTAATCTAAGTTTTAATCCCAGTAAAGCCATTTCCCAGTTGTGTTTCTTTGGATAACTTATCTTAACTTCTTCATCCCCAATTTTCCTACTTAAAATATAAAAATTAAAATATCTCATGTATGGATTGAATGAGACTGTAAATTTAAAACTACTTAACATAGTGCCCGGGATATAGTCAGCAATCAGGACAGTAGTTGGTTGTGATTATTATTTTAGTTGTTTAGGTACCATGACCCTTCAATACCATATCTCTTCAAGATCTTTTTAAAAGTTCATGCTTTGACTTGTGGCGAAACTCTAAGTAAGAAGGGTTACTCTTTGAGACAGATTTTCCTACAAATTTCCTTAAGAAGTTTTCAAACATTTGATATGAATTATATACTATTTTCTAAATTGTTTTCCCTGGATACTAATTTAATTAAAACTAAAAAGTATTTCTTGATCATTTGCTGTATGCCCAGGAGCGTGGCAGGCACCATGGTAGATATAAAAATAAATTTTATAAGCTCTCTTTGTGGTTAAGAACATTAGAGTTTACTCAGAAAGATAAAAAAATATGTGCATGAAACAAAGAAGAGATGTTAAAGTACAGTATAAGCAAACAATGAGAGGATTGCTTCAAACTAAATAGTGGTGCTAAGAAAATTCAGAACAGAGGGACATTGGGGGCAGCTTTGAATAATCAGAAAAGCCCTTTGTTTGTGAAGCTGGAACTGATTCCTGAAGGAAGGATGAATCTTGGTGAGAGAGAGAAAGTAATTCCTGGCTTTGAGAAAACCCTGAGCAAAGGGATGAGGAATTTTGGGAGAGAGTACAAAGACTTTCTTAACTACAGTAGAAGAGACATGTGAGAGCATAGTGAGAAGACAGATTGGACAAACCAGGTGACACTAACTAATCAATTGTCCTCAAAAGCGAGATTAGAAGTTTAGACTTGACCCATGAATTAGAAATCATAACAAGATTTTAAGCAAATTAAAACAAGCAAAGAAAGAACCTATCCATTAATAAATACATGAGCGTTTCTAAGAACAATTCAATATTTAGATAAATAAATACATGAGAGTTTCTAAGAAATTCAATATTTAGATAAATATACCCCCCCCCCAAAAAAAATCATTTAAAAGGTCAGGGGATTGCAGGATGGATTGGAGGCTGTGGCAAAAGAATCTGAGTGTATTACAAATGTATAAGACAGCCTCACTGAAAGGAGATGCTAATTTAAGTAGCTTTTGAAATGAGTTGAGTCTGTAAGACTAAAGTCAAAAGGAACTGTACTTAAACATTGCACTCTAGTTGATAAAGTTGTTTCCCACAAGAGTACGGTAAACAATTCTGAAACAATCATGTATGGATGCTGAAACTAAACAGTTAAGGGGTGGCAAATGGTGGGAGCCAGGTTTTTCACAGTTGGAATGGGGCTTTACAAATTAAGAAGGTGGGGAGCCTAGAATGATTCATGAGGTATTGGATTAGAGTTGAAGACATCAGTATGAACTCATGTTTAACTTAATATAAATACACCTAGATAGATACAGAAATAATCATAGTTATGTGTATTTACATGGGTTAGTATACAAACATATATTTCCTTGCTCTGTCAGCTGAGAGGGTGCAGAAGCGAGAACACTAGTAGCAACAAGCACACCCATTTCCGTGCATTGCAACTAAGACTGGTGATGGAGAATTTGGGGGAAATATAAGTTCTTTAGGACTTTTTAGTTTATATTTGGAAATACCTGGAAAAGTCAGAGTACTTTTACTTCGATGGGTACGTGCTTCCAAAACAAAACCCAATATGGTAGGTGGACAATCTTAACTATGGTTCTAACCGAAAGAGCTTTTTTGCCTCGACTCTTCATCTCCCCCTGGAACTAAAGCTGTGGCCCACAGGAAGTAACCTTTCATTTTTTGCATTAACATCATGACTATGTTAGCTCACAGTTTTAATCCTTCCTTTGGATCCTGTGGTGAAGTCACAGGAGTGCCATTTTCATCTTAGGCAACCCCGCTGAATTTTTCATGCTGAACCAGCCCCAGAATATGGGATACAAGAGCAAATTGGATAAACTGAGAACCTATCTGAAGTTCTGTGGTTCAGAGTTTGGAACTGAACCCATATATTTTGGTATTGGGGCTTATTTCACCTTGGCAAAACATGGCCTTCTGTTTTAAAGGGGGAGGGGGAAAGGTTTTTAAAAGCTTATTTAAAAAGTCTCAAAATGCTTCTTCAACATCAAATAGCTCCTAGAAAAATATTTTGATGAGTTAAGTGTAAATGAATCAGAAACATATGGATTACATTTCCTTTAGATTACACATGGGTTTCAAAATTAAGGCGAAAAGTGCTCAGGGCAAAATGCATTTAGGATTTTATTGAACCCAAAATATTTGAGAAATCGCTCAAGACACTCAAAGAACCCCAAATCCTGCCAGGCTTCCCAATCCCTTGTGAAAAGCAAATTAGATTCCAAAATTTTTTTTTGCCTTAGTGATCTATGGTATTACATGAAATTCAGATGAAAAACTTCCTTTCTCTATATCGTTTTTATCCTGGATATTTTCACTTACAACTTTGGCAAAAATCTAGACCCTGAGTTAACTTGATGGCTCAGCCTCACTCTGCCCTGCTTGGGAGCAGGAACATTGGATTTGTCTCACATATGACCATAGAATGAAGTGACCAATCAGAGTTTCAACTCACTTTAGAACAAAGGTAAGCAGACAGTATTTACAATTTGCCATTGTGCATTTAACTTTCTATTCATTTATAGGGCATTGATGAAAACTACTTTTTATTTCTCATTTGCTCTGTATTACCAGAGTCTGATTCTTGACTCCATATTCCAAGAAGATAAAGTCATTCACGCTTATTTATTAATGTACACTTTTACTCATTCCAATGGCAATGTCCCTGGAGAAGGACATCATGCTTGGCAGAGTACAGCGTCAGTGGAAAAGAGGAAGACCCTCAACAAGGTGGATTGACACAGTGGCTACAACAATGAGCTCAAGCATAGCAACGATTGTAAGGATGGCTCAGGACCTGGCAGTATTTCATTCTGTTGTGCTTAGGGTCGCTATGATCCGGAACCGACTCGACGGCACCTAACAACAACAACAACAACAACAATGGCAATGACAAATTGTGACTAGAGGAGGGCCTTAAACCAAAACCAAACCTACTGCCACTGAGTCCATTCTGACTCACAGTGACCCTATAGCCCCAGAGGGTTTTCAAGGCTGTAAACCTTTATGAAAGCAGACTGCCACATCTTTCTCCTGCCAAGTGACTGGTGGGTTCAAGCTACCCAGCTTTTGGTTAGTAGCTGAGTGCTTTGATCACTGTACCACCAGGGCTCCTGAGGAAAGCCTTAAGAAAATAACCAAACCCATTGCTGTCAAGTCAATTCCAACTCATAGTGACCCCATAGGACAGAATAGAACTGTCCCATAGGGTTTCCAAAGAGTGGCTTGTGGATTCGAACTGTTGACCTTTTGGTTAGCAGCCTGAGCTCTTAATCATTGAGACACCAGGGACTCAGAGGGCCTTAGACCCCCATTATTTCCAATGCCCCCAAACCACATACAATCTACAAAAATCCATCATGATTCTTAGGCAAAGAGCTTCAAGATAAGTTCTCTAGCCCTACTTTTATTCGGTTTGCTGTTTCTAAACCCTCTTATGTAGAATTTTGAGAGCCATTTAACATTTATTTTTTATTCTTTCATTGAATAGACTGTCAGCACCTGCTGTAATAGTAGGCAGCGTGGTAGGTATGAGGGACACAAACTCAAATAGGCATTACCACCCATCTTCAAGGAGCTTCATATGTATACAGAACTCTCCAGGACAAAAAAGACCCAAAATATGTAGTCTTCAAAGGTACACAGTGCCAACAAAGCAGTCTCCCAAAAGAAAGAAGCTGCCCTAAGTTATAACATGCAACTGTATAGCAGTAGTTATTTAAATCTAATCTAAGTTCAGGCAGCCCCCAGGTTACAAACAATATCCATTTCTAAGTCTGCCTTCAAGGTGAATTTGTAAGTAAGTCAGAACAAGGCATACAGTTGGAATTGACTCCATGGCAATGAGTTTTTTGGGGGGGGGGGGGGTTAATGCAAGAAAAGGTTAAAAGCCTTTTCAATGATTTAAAAGCTGCACATGCACCAAGCGAAGGTGACTGTGATGAAAGATTTGTTGTTGCAAGAAAAAAAAAAAAAACCTGTTACCGTCAAGTCGATTCTCACTCATAGTGACCCTATAGGACAGAGTAGAACTGTCCCGTAGCGTTTCCAAGGAGTACCTGGTGGATTCAAACTGCCAACCTTTTAGTTAATAGCCATAGCTCTTAACCACTACACCACCAGGTTTTCCATTGCAAGTAGGGGTTGGTTCAATTCTTTCAAAGTAAGGGCAAACCTACGTAACATTAAAGGGCAAATAGCAGTTGTCTGTAAGTCTATTGTTTGTAAACCAGGGACTTGCTGTAATTCTCTTTTTAGCTTTTTATGGCCAAGTAAATTCGTAGTGAAGTTTCTCTGTTTTGTATGTCTATGTCTTTGCTCTTCTTATTGCAAACTCAACTTGCCACTCAAGATCCTGTCCAAATGTCATCTCTATTATGAAATTTTCTATTTCCACCATGGCTGAGTGGGACCATTTCTCTAAATTCTCAGCTTACATTGAACATGCATTTTGCTATAGCATTTATAGTATTGTGCTATAATTAATTATTTTATGCCTCAAGTCTCCTATTAACCATTGACTTTCCCCAGAGAAAAAGACCACTTGGTATTCTTTTTTAAATTTATTTTATTCCTAAATACATAACATAGTTCCTGGAGCATACTATGTGCTTAAATGTTACTGAATAAATGGTCAATTAAATGGACCATGCTGTTATTAAAAAGGGAAATAGAAAAACATAAAAACATACTCTAGTTCTGATCACAGTTAATTTGCCACAAGTGACTTTAAGCACCCACTCTAAACACACTCATTGTATTATATGTAGAACAAATGATTCATGCTTGCTAAATTAGGTTAGTCATGGCATGGACAGTGCAGGTCAGCAGAACAATCAGGATTAATGTTCAGATGCACTTAGAGGAACACGTACACACAATGGGTCCATTACCCACCTTCTCCCTCAGGTTGGACCATAACTTCTTGAAAGCCTTTCTTGCAGGCTACAGTTCAACAACCATGGATGGAATGCTACATGGATTATCCTTTTATATTGTATATCTCGAATTAAAAAATCTGATATTATCAGATGGGAAATGTATATGGAAGCTAGACTTCCTACTTCAGTGAAATTCCTCACCAAGTAAAATCTTCACATTATCAAAAGAAAAACGCTTGTCAGTAATTATTGACAGCATATATTAAATTAATATATATATAAATATAGCTTTCTTGATTATAGACAATAGTACAAATGATACTGGTACCCATGGCTTTCTGTAAGTGACCAGGGATATTATATGGGAGATATTTCTTCCATGATTATGTACGGAGAGAAAATCTGAATCTTTTCTTTTTGTATGAGGAGGATGTCCTTGGCACTCTTATGTTGCTAAAATAAAGCAAAAAAGTATCGCGTTGATTCCAAAACCCCATATCCATCTACATAGGGGTTGAAAAAATACATATTTCTAATTGAAATGTAGAATCCATAGTCCACGGGACCATTGGCCTCTCAACATTTAACAGGACTCAAAGTCTAGTCTCATTCTGTAAGTTCCCCAAATCCTCTGCCTTTTCTAATTTTATTTAAGCCCCCTATTAGTTTAGTAGTTTGACAGGAGCCCAGGTAATTATGCCTGCTTCTGAGTCCTACTGTAAGTTACGCCTGCGCCTCCCTGGACGCACACTAAATTTAGTGCACTGCAGCGCTTCTCAAAACAAATAAAAGATTTGTGAACTAGTCACCAAGCATCCGACGCAATTAAACTGCATTTGTTTCTTTTTTGGCATTCTCACACAATCGAGGCCTTGTAAGAGGTAGGCACTTCTCAGATCAGACTGTGTTTTCTTTAGAGAGAAGTGTGCCAAAATCCTCTTACCCTACGTAACTAATGTCTCAACTAGCAGGGGGTGGACAGTGGCGACACGCACACACACACACACCCCCTCCTGCTACTGCAACCAAAATATGTACATAAAGAAAGAGGAAGTTACAAACCCATAACTACTAATAATGTTAATTTAGGGAAATAAGGATAAAACCTTCTTACAAAGGAGGCATTACTACTCATCGTCTCAGTTGATTACAATGTTAGTGAAGATGAAGCAAACACAATTTTATTTAAAAGGATAGACATAGGTCATTAAGGACAAAAGCAGTGAAATTCTAATAGGAACTGTATTTGGAAAAAAAGAATTTTTTTTTGTTTACTTTCTGATGCAAGTGGAAATAGATCCTTCCTTGAGGTATCTAGATGTCTGTTGCTTTTAATCACTAACTTCAAGCTATTATACTTTTGAACATTTTGTGTTTTTAAATAAAAGGTCTTTAAAATCTGGCTAATTAGAACTGGCTCCCATGAACTCTTTGATTGATTTAGCATCCAGGCATGCTGGCTGGTGCTCACAGGTTCCCCACTGGTTTCCTTGAGCTGTGCGCCCAGATTGGTGTGGCTACAAGTATGGAGTTGGAGTCACACACCAGGCCTTGTTAGAAAACTAATTTATCAGCAAAAAACCAAATACAGTGTGTGTGTGTGGTCTAAGCTGACCTAGGTAGTTGCTGCAAAGACTTCTACCCCAACTCAATATCAGATCATCCCTTAATTAAACCTCTCATGTGTCTGTTTTCTTATCTGCGTTATGCAACACAGATTGTGAGAACCCCTCCTATCAAGTACTTGAAGAAAATAAATTCTTTGCACGCTTCCTTTTATACCTACCATCTATTGAACATTTAGCCTGTGCCATATGCTTTTGTAATCATTTTCCATAACAGTAAAAAACATAGCCCTAATAATCAATGATGAAGATATCAGAATAGCAAAGTTATCAGAACCATTCCAGATCTCCATAGGTAGGGTGTCACAAAGACATTTGTCTCTTTGTGAAAACAATGAGATAATTGATATAAATGCGCTTTTAAAAAGGAGTGGCTTCTATCTACTATAACCATCACTTTGAATATGAATGGCCGGCTGGGACAAGACCTAGTTATTCATTTATTCATATTGAATAACTATCATCTACCCTAAGTGTCTCAAATACTGGAAAATTATCAGTGAATGAGACAAAGCAGATGCCAAACGTCATGGAACCTGTAGAGGAAAGTGTGATAATAGAAGCAATTCAGACTTAGAATTGGGTTTTCCTTATGAGCTGAGAGTAAAACAGATGAAACAAGTTATGTTAAAGTTATAAAACAAAAAAACACTCATGCAATACAGATCCAGGATGATCTATTAATTCTACCTAAAAACACAGACATGTAAATCATAAGGTTAGTCCTGAAAAATAAAAGCTGATATGCCTTCTTGAATTGGAAGAATTCTATGCAGAAAGTCTCTGAAAAAGCACAGACCAATAAACAAACAAATAAATAAATAAACTTACAAATGTGCTCTGGGTATTTGGTAAAGAAATAACTGTTTAAACATGCAATCCCATAATTAGCCTGGATCGCTCATTCAAGCACTGCAGGTCAAAACCACCAACTTTTCCAAGTCAATGGGGAAAAACCTTCCATTTCTCTCTTGTGTATTTGGGTATGTGTAATTAGACTTCTCCTATGCCAACAAAAACCCATGAAGGCTTTCTCTATACAAGTTTAGATTGTTCCAGCTCCAAAATTGGGATCAGAACGTGCTGGTACACCATCAGCAACACCGCTGGATGGGAAATACCACCCCACCATTTCAGTACAGAGGTAACTGCTCTCCACCAAGATAAATATCAGGAAGGAGAAAGAAATGGAATCAATGGAGCAAAAGAGAAAGCTATTAGTCTAACAACTGCAGTGGATTTGGTGTTGAATTTTGCCTGCTATACCTGACTACTGTGTCAGTTAGTCTTTGGTGTGACTGCATATTACATGAAATCAAAACAATAATAGTTTAAATGAGATAAAAGTCTCTTTCTTACTCACACACACAAAAGCCCATGGGCTGACCAACTAGAACAGATATGGTGACTCCACAGGGTTATTAGAGACCCAGACCCCATCATATTGTTCCAGCATGGTGGCTAATTGATGTTTCCAAAGATGGCCATAACATATGATCCACTACCACATGTTCTTCTGCAATATGACCTTGCCAATCTCAAATAAAAAGGTGGATAAAAGTCATCCCTCCCCTTGAATCTGGACTGGCTTTACTGACTTGCATATAAACAGCAGAATCAAGCAAAAAGATGCTGTATAATTTCCAAAGTTAGGTCAGCAAATACATTCAACTTTGCTTGGTGTTGAGGACATGTGCTCTCAAAATCCATCTTTCCTACTGTAGGTCTCCTCGTTGACTGTCTCAACCTAAGCCTAGCCTTAAATTATCCCAGCTCAGCAGATATGTGAGTAATGAAGTCTCTAAATCATTCTAGTGCCCAGCCATTGGAGTCTTCAGAGCTGGGGCCTCAGACACTGCAGAGCCTCAAAGAGCTGAGACAAGTCATTTCCACCATGCTCTGTCTGAATTTCTGACTCTCAGGATCCTCAAGCATGAGAAGATAGCTGGCATGTTACATTACTCAGTTTGGGATGTTGTTATGAAGCCTAAGATCCCTGGAACAAATGCGCTCAGCATGCCACTGATCTCCAAGGGGTGTGCTGGAGATGGGGCCACAGTATCCATATTCCAAGCATGAATAATAAGGCATTAGAGAAGAAGGATAGATTCCTCCCATTTAAAGGAAAAACGTTTTACTTATATTTTATTGGTGAAAACCTAGTCATATGGACTTAGCCAGCATCATGATTGGAGTAAGACTAATTAACAACCTTTGATATACACATGACACAACCTTCCTTGCAGGAAAGTGAAAAGGACTTGAAGCACTGGTTGAAGAAGATCAAAGACTACAGCTTTCAGTGTGGAATACTGATGTTCATGTGTTTACTTTATGTTAAAAAGAAACATGGATTTTGTTTGAACATAGAGGAAATAAAAATCCTCACAACAGGACTGATAAGAGACATCATGATAAACAGAGAAAATATTGAAGTTGTCAAGGATTTCATCTGACTTGGATCCACAATCAATGCGCATGGAAGCAGCAGTCAAGAAATCAAATGGCATATTGCATGGAACCTGCTGAAGATTTCTTTACAGGGTTAAAAAGCAAAGATGTCACTTTGAGGACTGAGGCAGCCCTGACCAAAGCCATGATGTTTTCAATCACCTCATATACACGCAAAAGCTGATCAATGAATAAGGAAGACCTAAGAAGAATTTCCCCCCACATATCTGTCAGTTTGCCATATTGTGGGGGCCTTCATGTTGCTGTGATAATGGAAGCTATGCCTTGGAAGAAAGACAACCAGAATGCTCCCTAGAAGCAAGGATGGCGAGACTGCGTCTTACATACTTTGAACATGTCATTGAGGGGATCAGTCCCTGAAGGACATCATACTTGGTAAAGTACAGGGTCAGCAGAAAGAGGAAGACTCTGAACGAGATGGATGGACACAGTGGCTGCAACCATGGGCTCAAGCATAACAACAATTGTGAACACGACACAGGACTGGGCAGTGTTTCGTTCTGTGGTACAGAGGATCACTGTGAGTTGGAACCAACTCGATGGCACCTAACAACAACAAGAATTTATGCCTTTGAATTAGGGTGTTGACAAAGATTCTTGAATATACCATGGACTGCTAGAAGGATGAACAAATCTGTCTCGGACAAAGCACAGACAGAATGCTCCTTAGTAGTGAGGATGGCGAAACTTCGTCTCAAGTATTTTGAACATGTTTATCAGGAGGGACCATTCCCTGGAGACGGATATCATGCTTGGTAAAGTAAAGGGTCAGCAAAAAAGAGGAAGACCCTCAATGAGACAGATTGGTCCAGTTGCTTCAACAATAGGTTCAAACATAACAATGATTGTGAGGATGGCACAGGGCTGGGCAGTGTTTTGTTCTGTTGTACAAATGGTTGCTATGGGTCAGAACCAACCCAATGGCACCTAACAACAACAATGATAGCTTCAAGGCAGGCTGGGAAATGTAGTGTTTAAGATAAGCAACATCATTGCTTTGTAATGTTTCACCGAAACCGCCAAAAAAAAAAAAAAAGCAGAGTAAAATGTTAAAAAAAAAAAAAAAGGTAAACAATACTATTCCCAGTTAGTCTGTTACTAAAGAGAGCTCCAAACCTGTTGCCATTGAGTCAATTCCCACTGATGGCAACCCTATAAAAAAAAAAAAAAAACCCTATAGGACAGAGTAAAACTGTCCCATAGGGTTTCCAAGGAGCAACTGGTGGCCCAGAATATTGAACATAAACAATGGAGTGCCAAAAGAATGAACAAAACTGCCTTGGAAGACGTACCACCAGAATGCTCCTTGGAAACAAGGATGGCGAGACTGTGTCTCACACACTTCAGACATGTTATCTGGAGGATCAGTCGCTGGAGAAGGACATCATGCTTGGTAAAGCAGATGGTCAGAGAGCATGATTAAGGCCTTCAATGAGAAGGATTGACACAGTGGCTACAACAGTGCACTCAAGCATAACAATAATTGTGTTGATGGCACAGGGTATGCAGTGTTTCATTCTGTTGTACATAGTGTCACTATGAGTCAGAACCAGCTCAACAGCACCTAACAACAACAATGAAGAGGGCAGCAAGCATTTGGGACCAACTAAACATCTTTGCAGCAGACATCTATATTTTTCTCCATTTGGTGTTAGGGACTCCTAGTTTTATGATCAGTCCTGTAAGGTAAGGCGTTATTTCCTGAAGGCTTCTGCTGTGTACAAATGGTAGCCAAAGAATAACACCTAACTGCAAAAGTCATTAACAAATCACTATTTTGCTTACCAAATAACTGAATGGAGAGAAGAAAGGACAGCTAAGAAGAACATTGGCCCAGAAGCAAGCAGAGAAGCAGAATAATGGTCTTGGGAAATGTAGTTGTGGCCTGAGGGTGCTGATCACTTGGGGGATGAGAGAAGAGTGATCATAAATTAGAATTCCACTAAAATTTAATATTACCTAAGCATGGGATAGGTGGCAAAATGTTAATATTTCTATTTTTTGGCTAATACTGGTTAAGATACTGCTACAAGGTTGTCCTTATGATTTTATGTTAAAATTACTTCATTCAATACAAGTGTGTCTTGTAACCACTAACTTGAACTCAGACTTTTAGAAACCCCTCCTTCTTTTGAATGAGACTCAAGAAATGTTTGTGCGAAGATAAGCTTTTCATGAGAGCCCAAACCTAGCTAATTCAGCTATGGTGGGTGATGATTTTCAAGGGTTAATGTGGAGCACGGATTTCATTCAGATTGTGCTGAAATCCAAATTGAGGGCTTCCTCTGTAATCAGACTTAGTATCGTTTCACTGAACACAGAAAGTTAAAGTCTTTTTAGTTGGACACAGGTACCTAGGGAACCTGGTGAAATGTTATAGGCATTCTGGGTGACTGTCCGGGCTTAAACAAGGCCCTTCCTAGATGGAAGATACTCATCAAGCACCACCCTGTTTATGTTTTGGAGCACAAGTGTTTACTCCATTTTAAAACAACAGGCCCTTGAGGAGCATGAGAAATATTTATTGTAGCACTCAGGATAATAATGACAATCGTACTAATAATTAGATAGGTAGGTAGATAGATAGTCGACAGATAGATAGCTCTTGTTGAGTCAACTCTAACTCATGACGACCATATGTCCAACAGAGCAAAACATTACCTAGTCATGAGTTACCCTCACAATCACTGACATGTTCAAGTCCATCATTGCAGCCATTGTGCCAGTCCATCTCACTGAGGGTCTCCCTCACCCCCTCTGGCCCTCTACTTCACCAAATATGATGTCCTTCTCTAGAAATTGATCCATCCTGATGACATGTCCTAAGCATTTGAGTGGGACAATGTTCTTTCGTGATTTATAAGTTTTTCCTTGGCTAAATTTCAGAAGTAGATTGACAGGCCTTTCATCCTAGTCTGTCTTAGTCTGGAAGCTCTGCTGAAACCTGTCCACCATGGGTGACCCTGCTGGTATTTGAAATACTGGTGGCATAGCTTCTAGCCTCACAGCAACATGCAAACCACCAGAGTAGGACAAACTGGCAGGTGGTAGAATAATAATAATAGGTGTTATTTAATGATGACAACAGTCATTTATCAGCACTAATTTGTGTTAGGTACTTTGTAAAAAAATTTGCATGTTTTTCCTCGTTTAGCCCTTCCCACAACCCTGTGAAGTAGGCTCCATCATTATCATCACTTAACCAGTAAGGAGACTGAAATACGGTACCAGAGCCAGCATCACACACAGCTAGGATTCAAAACCAGGCAGTAAGCAGACGGCAAAGCAAACACAGCATTCTGTGAGTTCTGAGTCTGCCTGAATGTCTTTTTGCTCATATTCTATGTACCTTCTCACCTGGGTTCCTTAACTGTGTAATAGTTCATGCTTTTGCAGTGAATCAAAGCCACTGGACAAGATACAAGCAGCCTAAGCAGACAGACCTAGGAAGCCAAGGAGACAGACAGACAATAAGCAACAATGCTGTTTGGATGTAGGTGAGTGTGTCATAGGGAGGACGTCTCTTTCCTTCTTCCTCTAAAAAAAAAAAAGTTTCTCTTTTTGCAAGACACATTACCCTCAGAGAGGAGTGTGTTGTGAGAGGCAGTTTCTTCTGAATGTGCCTTGGGAGAGAGCCTAAAGCCTTGCATGCACACACACACGCACACACACACTCACACTCAAGCCAAAAACATCATCAAGCAGTTCGTGGCTGCTAAAATGGCAGGGGAAGCTGAGTTGCACCCTTCCTTGTTTTTATTTCGAACAAATTGACCACCCTCTCTTACAACGTCTTTCTTATGGAAGCTCAGGTTGTCTGAATGGGATAAAACTTTGCAACATTGAAATCTGCATTTTGCCTGAAGTTCACGTTCATGGTGAAACATTTTACTGGACTTTTTTTTTTTTTTTTCTTACTCAATTTTAGACACCAGAGGAGAAATATCTCTGTGGAGATCTGGAGGGAAAGGGGTTAATTTGAGAGGCTTGGAGCCAGGCTTCTCTTAAATGGGGAATTGGCAGCTAGCAGTTTGGAACGCTGCCTCGAATGTCTGACTGAACGTTTTTATTTTCCTCTTAGCCCAAAGGTGGCTTTTAGACACCCACAGCAGCAGAGGTCCTTTTGACTGGGATTGGACAGACAGGAGCCAGACAGCTGTCTGCCCTTTCTGGGATGACTGGGGAACCCCATGGAGGAAGCCCCTACCCCCTCCCCAGCCTAAGGGTGGACTGTGCTCTCCCTCACCTTCCAATAAACTGCAGACCTTCCAGAGGACTTGTAAAATCAATGGGGGTTCTGAGAGTTGGGGGAGGGGCAATAGAATGGATGGAGGGGGCCTGGCAGAGAGAGTGGAGAATGAGGCAGACCCAGAGACTTCACATCGAGATTATGAAGAAGCAAGGGATGAGGGGAAAGCTGGAAAGAAAAGGTAAAGACACAAGGGTGATAAAGTTGAAGACAAATAAAAACAAGATGTACAGAGAACAGGAAAGCTGAAAAGGGGGGAAAGAGAGAATCAACAAAGAGCAAAGGGCTGGAAGCATCCTCATCCACTGAAAAAAAAAAAAGAAAGAAAGAAAGAAACCCATTGCCAAAGAGTCGATTCCAACTTATACCAATTCTATAGGACAGAATAGTACCGCCCAATAGGGTTTCCAAGGAGCAGCTGGTGGACTCAAACTGCTGACCTTTTGTTTAGCAGCCATAGCTATTAACCACTGCACCACCAAGGCTCCACCCTCATCCAAGAACCTCAAATTCCTGAGTTGCCTTTGTCAACCACAGTTATGTTTGGAAGGGGCCTGCCATTTTTGCCACTTTTATGGAGTTGTTTTAATTGCTTCATCCTGACCTCTCAGTGAAAAGTGACCTGTTTTCACCAGAGTGAAACCCTGTTGTTCCTTAAAATCTTAGACTGAAAGTATTCAAAGCTCTGAAGCATGAGCTGGATGCTTGTTTCATTTTCTCATTATCCAGCAGGAAATACAGTGTATACATGTATTTGGAAGCAGGCTAGAGTCAAACACCAACAAAAGGTTCTCCTGATATAACATGGTGGTTGTGAGCATCTGAAGAGACGGTGTGTGTGCACGAGGCCAATCACGACCCAGTGGCAAAGAAGATGCTCTTTTAGGAAGCCTGATAACACCTTGGAGCCCTGGTGGCACAGTGGTTAAGAGCTCAGCTGCTAACCCAAAGCTGGCAGTTCGAATCCTTCATCTGCTCCTTGGAAACCCTTTGGGACCATTCCACTCTTGTCCTATAAGGTCACTATGAGTCGGAATGGACTCAATGGCAATGGGTTTGATTATTTTGGCTTGGGTAACACCTCTGGTCTCCTTTCCACAGAGCCTCATGACGTCAGTGTGAGGACACAAGGCTCAGCTCACAAACTCCGTGCTTCACAACATCCCATATCGGGATTCCAAAGACGGAAATGCAATTAGGATCTAGGAACTCAGGCACTGAGCATTGACAGCAAGAATAGTGACTAACATTTCTAGGGCTTTTCTGTACAGGCAGTCTGCTCCTCACCCATCATCCCCTTGGATACAGGCATCACCAAGATACACAAGGAATGGCAGGTGTTACTCACCTTCCCAATTAGTAAAGAAGGGAAGCACCAAAGCAAGCCTTGTAGTGTGGTCCACAGACCACATTCTAATCACCCTGCAAAAAATGCAGATTTCCTGACCTTCACTATGTAGATACAGTAAACTGGAATCTCTGAGGGAAGTTGTATTTTTACCATGTAGCCTAAATGATCCCAAGTACATTGAATTTAAGAAACCCTGGGCCAGGAAATTGGCAAAGTTGCATATTATCAATATATCATTGGATGTTTACTACAGCTCACTGAACTCTATCTTTACAAAAGATGAAATCGGGGATTAAAAGAGGTTAATTGATTTATCTAATGTCACACTAGAGTACATGGCCAACTTTGGAGGGACTATACTGTATTTTTACCCAAATAACATGTGCCTTCTATGTTGTTTGCCAATTGTGCCCTTAACCGCCAAGGTATTGTCCTAAGTGGGCTCTGCTAATTTTTTTTTTATAGCAACAAGTAAAATTAAAAAATCGGCATAGCAGGACTTATGAAAATACCTCACTGGGGGGAGGGCACAGTTGGCAAACAAATGTAGAAGTTGGGAATTATTTGTGTAAAAATACGGTAACTAGAAATCAAGCCTAAATTTTCTTACTTCCTAGCTTTCCTTCTTCTTTCAATTGCCACCGACTTCTTCTTTCCAACATACCATAGATTAGACATCTATTTTTTGGTACTCCTCTTTTGGAGGATCCCAACCAGGGTGATAATAGTGTACAGATTTACTTATGCCTGACAGTATTGTTCATGGTGAAATGGGCCAGTGCTCTCGATCACGTTCCTCCAAAAGGAGTTTTATGAAAAAAATGCCCACTGCCTACATGAACGGACTATTTGAGTTCTTACCTAAAATCTTTGTGCCAAGAAAGTTGGAAGGGCCATTATTCCAATAGCCAAAGTATAATAATATTAGATGTATCCAGCACTATTCTAAATTTCTAAGGAACCTACTAAATTAAATGTATGAGCTCATTCACTTTTTACAGCAAACCATGGAGGTAAGCACTAGCATTAGCAGATGAAGAGCACTTCACAAAGCCATTAACTTGTAGAGATGCGTTAAGAGCAAAAGCCATTTGGTTCTAGAGGCACTAAGCTTAAAAAAAAAAAAACCACCACTAATACTGCCCCTCTGTCTTTGAGAGGAGGGTTGATGGGTGGGGGAGAACCCTGTGTGCTTAAGTTTTAGTGGAAAGAAACAAATTACTCCCAATAGATCAGGATTGTGACAGCAACATAGCAATCATGAACTTAAATTTGTATAAGGTATCTAAAGGTACATTTTGAAGTCATCAACTTTGAAATCAACCAGTCAAGCAATCAAATGATAAAGACCCAGCAGTAGCTGATGTGGTTCAAGTAGTTTATTATATAGATGACGATATCAAGTGCCTCACCCAAATTCTCAGACTCCACAAAGACTGGGACTGGCCAAACTGTATTAAGCTGTAAATATAATCAATTTCTTGAAGCAGTTCTTGAGTTGGGTATATTCTATAGATCTGTTGCCATAGTGATGCTCCGTAACAAACATCCACAAAACCTCACTGAGATAAAATAAGTGTTTATTGCTCAGGAGTCTAGTGTGGATGGCTGAATGTCTCTGATGATCTAGGCTGGGCTTACAAATTTCTGGGGGTTGACTGTTGGCTGATCTAGGATGGCCATAGCTGGCAGATTGCTCTGTCTGATGTATCTCTCAGTCTCTAGCATGGAAAAATGCTCACAGTAGTGGAGGGAGGAATAGTAAGGACATGGGCAGAATTGTGCAAGTGTTATTTCAAGACTCTGCTGAACTCATTATGTCTCAATTATCCCAGTGGCCAAAGAAAGAACAGGCCCAGAAAAGAATTGTGGGTACTACATGTTCTTAGGGGAAAGGTCATAGAAACAGGGAGGGCTGGTGAATTGTAGCTGTTAATGCAATTGACCTACCTCAGTGAGTGCAGTTGGTCTACCACAGTAAGGGAGGAAGAACACCATCTCATAGAAAGAATTTCAAGAAGTAGGAAAGAAATCAAATGATACAATCCAAACTTTGGGATTGTACCTTCCATTTTGGGGAACCTCTGCTAGATTTAGTAAATTAGGAGAAATAAATCATTTGGCTAAAATAAGGTAAGTGCTGAATTTAAGAAGACTTCACCATTTCTTAAAATTTGGTTCACCGTACTGGTAAGTACCATATTGATTTTGCGGATCCTGACTAATGTCCTGACTCATCAAGTTTATTTATAGATAAATACATGTAGATCTCTCTCTTTTTTTTTTTTTTTTAAGGAAAATCTGAGAAAGCCAAATTTAAATTGAAAAAATAGTCGTGCAACAAAGGAGCTTTATAATAGATCCATCACAAGTTTACTTGGACAAGTTAGTTTTGTTCTCAAAGAAATATAGTTTAGCTTATAAAAGATTAATGCATTTGCAATTTATTAAAGCTTAATGTATTTATTTCAGAGTTTCAGCCTGGAAAGATTTGATGTGGTAAAAATTAAAATGCTTTGCTGTAGGGTAATGCTATTCAGCTATATGCATCCCCTCCCAACGTGTCAGCTTTGCTCTTCCCCAGAGCATGTTCAGGATGGACTCAGGCTAAGGTTCAAGGCCGGGAGTGCCGTGACTGGGCCACTGGCCAAGGCCAAGGAACACCTTAGCAACAAGAAGAAAAACATCTGGGCCTGGATGTAAAGTCCCTGAGATCGCTGGCTGCCCAAGGACTTGGGAGAAAAAACAATAAGCCTTAGCCCCAGCTGGAACGGTATATAAGATTGTGTCCCTGCTTGGCTGTAAGGGAGCCTTTTTTGGTCTAGCCACTGCCCTGGACCATCCCATACATAAGTTCCCATACTAAACCATATGTCTCGATTGTTGGTTCCAGAGTATTTCTTGGGTCTCTTGGAGACGCTGCTGACCTTGGGTCCAGATGCTGCCGGGTTGTTATGCAACATTTGCTTTAGTTAAGTTGGTGAAATATTTTTTCAGTAGACATCTATTTTTAATATTATGGATGAGGGGGGATGTTGTTTAAGGATTAAAATACCTTCCTCAAGAAAGTAAAATTCAGATGTTACGATTTTCTTTTAATTGTAGTTGTTATTTCTGTTTTCACCTGCTCTCCCTGCCTGTTGTACTAATTCTATAACTATCACTTTCCAAATCTCTTGAAAAGAGTTCTTTAAAAACACACATGTACCCAAGCACTCATACAAACAAGACAAAAAAAAAAAAGAGCAAAGAACAATAGAAAATATGAAAACAATACACACAAATAAACAGAATTCCATTGATATAAACTCTTGCAAAATCTGTCAGTAAGAAGGGTCTCACATATTATATTAAAGTCTGGCTATAAAATAAATAGAAAATGATTTCATTATTGTTGAATTCTCAGGAAACTGAGAAAGTACAACTTTGGGGATTTTTTTTTTTTTTAATTTTTTAAAATAAAGTTGTCAGAAACAGATTAGCATTGTACTGTTCTAAGGGGCCTCTTGCCACGCTCTTGTAAGAAGTTAATGAAAGTTTGCTTGAAACTTGATGTTTTAATATCACGCTTTAAAGTAAAATGCCACTTTTAACATGCGAAGTAGAATAAAAAGACATTTGAATTCAAGGATTCCAAGCTGACTTTGTCAGAATTCCCTCTTCTCCAGGGTAATACCCTCTTTTTCATGCTGTAAGACAACTTTTGTGCTCTTGTGCCTGAGGAGCTTCAATGAAATAGAGGAATCATGTTTTCTTAGTCCTGGAGGCAGCAGTGACTTCATTAACCTGTAGGTGGAGAAAAGCAACAGTCATAAAGGTAATCCGGAATAAACAAAAGGGACAACCCAGAGACTGGTAGATGGGATTCATTGTGCGGTTTCCTTTCCCACATTCAGTGCCATACAAAATTGCCTCCTAAGGAGTCATTCAGGCTTCTCGTGGGACCTGTCCTTTTGCTTTAAAAAAGTTTAACGGTCTCCAATCACCATTTATCAACATCTGCTCAATTTTCTCCTGTCTTGTGAGCTACAGCTTACTCTCCCTACCTCTCGGTTTGCCCTAGATTTGATTACTATCTTCTGAGAATTTGCCCGGAAGCATATGCAATGGAGGTGCTCTTCAGGAATTCCTGGTGAATCATATTTGCATTGGACAAATCTGCGGCAAAGGACCTCTTTAAAGTGTTAAAAAGCAGAGATGTCACTTTGGGGACTAAGGTACCCCTGATCCAAGCCATGGTATCTTCAATCACCTCATAGGCATGTGAAAGCTGGGCAATGAATAAGGCTGAAGGAGAATTGATGCCTTTGAATTATGGTGTTGGCGAAGAATATTGAATACACCATGGACTGCCAGTAGAACGAACAAGTCTATCTGGGAAGAAGTATAGCCAGAATGTTCCTTAGAAATGAGGGTGACAAGACTATGTCTCACATATTTTGAACATGTTATCAGGAGGGACTGCTCCCTGGAGAAGGACATCACACTTGGTAAAATGAGAGTCAGTGAAAGAGAAGAAGGCCCTAGATGGGATGGATCAACACAGTGGCTTCAAAGGTGGGCTCAGCATAGCAATGATTGTGAGGATGGCACCGGACTGAAAAGTGTTTCATTCTATTGTACATATGGTCGCTATGAGTTGGAACCTACTCAACAGCACCTAACAACAACAAAAGCATATTTTCTTCAGGAGATATCAGAACTGAGACAGGTTCCAAGTCACTAATTTTCACATACATTGGAGCTCTTCTCTGTGAATAGAAATTGACCAGTGGCTTTACCAGCTGAAATCCTTGTTTTGTTCTCAATCTCTCATTTCGTATTTTTCCATGTTATTGTTATTAGGTGCTCTTAAGTCAATTCTAACTCATAGCAACCCTATGTACAACGGAATGAAACGCTGCCTGGTCCTGTGCCACAAATTGTCTATCAGTTTGTCGTACTGTGGTGCCTTGTATGTTGCTGCAATCCTGGAAGATATGCCACTGAAATCTCAAATACCAGCAGGGTCACCTATGGTAAAGAGGCTTCAGTGAGCTTCTGAACTAAGACAGACTAGGAAGAAGGATCTGGTGATCTTCTGAAAAAAAGTTAGTCAGTGAAAACCTTATGGACAGCAGTGGAACATTTTTTCATAGTTTTGCAAATTTTTTTTATAGTTTTGCAATTACAAAAGTGTCCAAACAACTAGCTGTAATAATCTGCTCAGTCAAAACACACACAAAAAAGTTTTTAGACTAGAAACAGTCTTCTTTTGTATGTTTGCCTGCTTGCTTGTTTGCTTAATTTCTGGGACTGAGTTTATAGGTAAGATCAGTCAGAATAACCAGCTTGGCAGCCTCTATAGTCACAGTCTTACACCCTTCCTGTTCTTGTTGCTGTTACTTGTCCTTGAGCCGGCTCCAACTCACGGCAGCTTCACGTACAACTGAACAAAACGTTGCCTAGTCCTGTGCTATCTTCATGGTTGTTGGTATGCTCCAGTTCATTATTGTGACCACGGTGAATTTTGAATGCCTTCCAGCTCAGGGGGCTCATCTCCCAGCACTATATTGGACAATGTTCTGTTGTGATTGTGATCCATAGGGTTTTCGCTGCCTGGTTTTCAGAAATAGAATGTCAGACCTTTCTTCCTAGTCTGTCTTAGTCTGGAAGTTCCCCTGAAACCTGTCCACCATGAGAGACCTTGCTGGTATTTGAAATACTGGTGGCATAGCTTCCAGCATCACAACAACAAGCAAGCCAACACAGCATAACAAACGGAAAGATGGGTGGTGGACATCCTTCCTACTATCCCTTGAACATGTATGTTTCGCATCTGATTAGCCAGTTTGCCCTATGGAAGTAAACTGTCAAGTTCTTTTGATTATTTTGCTTTTTTCCAATAATTGGACCAATGGCAAAGAAAAGGTCCAATAAACTCAGGTATTTACTTACCATAGGGATGTGTTACTTGTAAACGCATTTTTACATTTTCAACCCACTGTCATATATGTTGTCTATTTGATCCTTACAACAACCATGTTAATAATCCTAGCTAGAACATTTTTCCGTCTTTCCAAATTCCTAGAGCATTTTCATATTTCTTCTTGCAGGTACCTAAAATTTTGTCTCATATTACAGCTATTGGTGGATATACCTTATCTTCTCAAATACATCGTAAATGCCCCAATAGCTGGGGTTGATTCTTTGACTCTCTGGAATTCCCTACAGCACCTAACACCAAATGAATGAAGGGTTGCTGAGAAGTCAATTCCAACTCATAAAGAGCCTATGGGACAGAGTAGAATTACCCACAGCGTTTCCAAGGCTGTAATCTTTACAGAAGCAGACTTCCACATCTTTCTCCTGAGGAGCAGCTATTGCGTTCAAACCAATGACCTTTCAGTTAGCAGCTGAGCACTTAACCACTGTATCACCTGAGCTTCTTCATGAATTAAGGTGCTGTGGTTACTGTTGGGGGCCTTCCTGCTGGTCCTGACTCATAATGACCCTATGTACTATGTTTCAGCTATATTTGAGCCCATTGTTGCAGTCACTATGTCAATCCAACTTGTTGACAGTTTTCCTCTTTTTCGCTGACATTCTACTTCACCAAGTATGATGTCCTTCTCCAGGAACTGGTCCTTCTTGATAACATGCCCAAAATACCTGAGATTAAGTCTCACCATCCTCGCTTCTAAGGAGCATTCTGGCTGCCCTTCCTCCCAGACAGGTTAGTTCCTTCTTCTGGAATTTAATACTCTTCACCAACACCATAATTTGAATGCATCAATTCTCCTTCAGTCTTGTTTATCCATTGTCTAGCTTTCTCATGCATATGAGGGGACTGAAAATACCATGGCTTGGGCCAGACACATCTTAGTCCTCAAGGTGACATCTTTACTTTTCAACACTTTAAAGAGGTCTTTTGAAGCAGGTTTGCCCAATGCAAAACATCCTGTGATTTCTTGACTATTGCTTCCATGGGCATTGATTGTGGATCCAAGTAAAGTGAAATCCTTGATGACTTCAATATTTCAGTATTTTCTCCAGAGAAAACAAATGTAAGTGGTAGATATGTCTAATTAGCTAATAAAGTTAGGCATAAGAGAGTCTAACCTAAAATAGTTCTTAAATTGAAAAACAACTTTATGTCTCTGGAAGGTGATTTTAAAATACATACCAATTCCCTTTGAGCAAATTTCCCTTCCAGGTATCTATGCTAACGAAGTGGTCACAGATATAGTCAAAGCATGTCCATCCTGGCATTATCTAAAATACGGTCCTCAAAGGAAATACGCAAAATGGAAAAAAAAAAAAAAAAAGATAAGAGAAATAAATAAAATAGTAGGTACCCCTTAAAGACGAGGCTAAAAGATGTTGAAATACATGGGAACATACAATATGTGGTTATGTTAAAATAAATAATTATTTTGTAGGTCTAATAATGGAATTGTTTATATATTTTTCAAAAGGGTTTCTTAGCTTTTAAGGAGATTCATGTAAAGAGAGCAACAATGATATTTCTGTTCTTGATTTTTTTTTTCTATTGTGTTATTTTAAATTTGGCAATGAGCCTTTCATACTTCTGTAATCACAGAAAAAAAAAATTATTTTGAAAGAAGAGCTGTGACATATCTGGACAACTCGAATTTCCACTCTCAGGCATCTTAATCCCTGAATTTAGCCCTCTCTTCATTTGACAAACTCTCTCTAGGACGAATAATCCCATAAACCTCCCTTTGTTCTCACCGTCACTCATTCTTTAGCCCCTGTGCCTCCTACACTCTCATGCCGGGGAGGAAAAAAATCCCTGAGAAGCGCTGAGTGATTGCTGGCTGTTAGTCCTCGGGTTTCTGTTTTTATTTTTCGTTCAGTCCCCACGTAATTTGAGGGTAATATCTGAGAGGGGGAGATGGGTCCATCCTCCCTCATACCTCCTTTTTTCTAACTTGCCCAGTGCCGTGGAGGGCAGAAGAGAGTGGAGAAGCAAACCTGACCAGAGAAGGACCGTTTTCACCATTTCATTTTTTAATGAATGCCCCCAAGGTTAGGGTTATCACATCCTCATTATAAAATGTCATTTGTAAGCTATTTTAAAGAAAATTTACACAGTTTTTAATCATTATTTTTTTAATGAAAATAATATTTAGAACTTGTCTTTTTAGTTGTATTTACTACATTAATAAACAAAATAAACAGTTGCCACTGAGTCAACTTTGACTTATGGCAACCCCTTTTGTGTCAGAGTAGAACTGCTCTGTAGGGTTTTCAATGGCTAATTTGTTGGAGAAAACCCTGGTAGTGTAGTGGTTAAGAGTTTGGCAGCTAACCAAAAGGTCAGCAGTTTAAATCCACCAGGCGCTCCTTGCAAATCCTATGGGGCAGTTTTACTCTGTCCTATTGGGTCACTATCAGTTGGAATCAACTTGACGGCAATGGTGGGTAATTTGTTGGATGTAGATCACCAGGCCTTTCTTCCGAGGCACTTCTCTTGGTGGACTTAAACCCCCAATTTTTCAGTTAGCACTGAAGCATGCTAACCATTCATACTTCCAGAAACTTCTTTATATTTACCCCAATTTCTGGAATTACCCAGTAGCACAAAGCATATAATATAATCTTTAGTTAGTTTCTTATAGAATCATGAGGTAATTAAATACTTTGTATAGTGCTTTTCACAGGAGACTTTATCGCAGGAAACAGAGATGCTTAGAGACTAATACTCTGGACAGATGTGTGGACGGATGGGGAGAAGGGAATTGGAGTTTATTAAACATCTACAGTGTGAGGTAAGCATTATTCTTTCTATTTTACAGATAAGTAACTTGTCCATGTTTTTATAGCTAGGCACTGTGATTCAAATCTTCAAACTGTTTACTATACCAAGCTGCTGTATTAAGATATTAACTTATCTGTTCAGCAAATATATTTTGTTCAAATTAAAGGCCCAATGAATTATTGTATTAAATGAATATATTTTGTTAATTGATTTTAAGGAATAATAACATCAAATAATGAGCCGTGGTGGCGCAACAGTTAAATGCCTAGCTGTAATACAAAAGGTTATCAGTTCAAACCCACCCAGTAGCTCTGTGGGAGAAAGACCTGGTGACCTGCTCCCCTAAAGCTTACAGCCAAGAAAGCCCCGGAGCAACTTTACTCTGTCACATGGGCTTGCAGGGAGTTGGAATAGACTCAGTGGCACACAACAGCGGCAACATCAACTAGGGGAATTTTCAGACTTTGGGAAAAGTGAATTATCCATGTAGGAAGCCAAAGTATCAGGTTGCGAATGTAAAGTATGAAAGATAATCAGAGTTCTACCACTCGAAGGAAGATCTGAGTAATAAACTTTTCATGTCTGAACTAATCAGGTTTCAATCTTTAATTTGGCCAGACTAACAGACTATCTGGGGCCCTGGTGGTGCAGTGGTTAAGTAATTGGCTGCTAACCCAAAGGTCAGCTGTTTGAATCCACCAGGCGCTCCTTGGAAACCCTATGGGGCAGTTCTACTCTGTCCCACAGGGTTGCTATGAGTCAGAATCGACTTGACAGCAATGGGTTTGGTTTTTTGTTTAACAGGGTATCTGGAGTCCCCGGGTGGTGCAAACTGTTAGTGTGCATGGCTGATAACCAGGAGGTGGGCAGTTCAAGTCTACCCAGTGACACTTGGAACAAAGTCCTGGTGATCTACTTCTGGAAAATCGGCACTGAAAACCCTGTCGAGCATGGTTCTACACTAACACACAGGGGGCGCTATGAGTCAGAGTCAACTCTGTACCAACTAGTTAACAGACTACTATCTACCACGTTTATTTATTCATTTTTCCTTTGTTACTTAATTTCAGAAATCCTGGTGTCATAGTGGTTAAGAGTTTGGCTGCTAACCAAAAGGTTGGCAGTTTGAGTCCACACAGGTGCTCCTTGGAAACCCTATGGGACAGTTCTACTCTGGCCTATAGGGTCACTAAGAGTCAGAATCCACTTGTAGGCAACAGGTTTGGTTTTTTGGTTTTAGGTGAAAGTTTACAGAACAAATTAGTTTCTCATTAAACAGTTAATACACAAATTGTTTTGTGACATTGGCTCCCTGTTTCTATGCATCCAGTTTGCCTGTCCCTCCCTTCTGTTCTTTGCTTTTCGGCTGGTGTGCCCATTTGGTCTTGTATACATGATTGAACTATGAAGCCCGTTCCTCACGTGTGTTATCATTTGCCCTATAGACCTGTCTGATCTTTGGCTGAAGGGTGAACCTTAGGAGTGACTTCAGTACTGAGGTAAAAGGGTATCTAGGGGCCATACTCTTGGGGTATTCCAGTCTCTATCAGATCAGTAAGTCTGGTCTTTGTGTGTGTGTGTGTGTGGGTGAATTTGAATTTTGTTCTGTATTTTTCTCTGCTCCATCCTGGACCCTCTATTGTGATTTCTGTCAGAGCAGTCAGTGGTGGTAGGCAGGCACCATCTAGTTGTTCTGGGCTCAGATTGGTGTAGGCTGTGGTACCTGTGGTTCATTAGTCTTTTGGACTAATCTTTCCCTGTGTCTTTGGTTGTCTTCATTAGCCTTTGCTCTGGCCAGGATGGGAAAAGTAGATGTATCCAGATGGCTGCTCAAGGGCTTTTAAGACCCCAGATGTTACTCACCTCAGTAGGAGGATGTAGAACATCTTTATAAACTGTGTTATGCCAATTGAGCTAGATGTCCCCTGAGACCATGGTCCCCAGCCCTCAGCCCAGTAACTTGGTCCCTCAGAGAGTTTGGATGTGTCCATGAAGCTTCTATAACTTTCCTTGGTCAAATTGTGCTGACTTCTCCAGTATTGCGTACTGTCTGGCCCTTTCTGACTTACCCTTCATAACCACAGTAGAATCTCCAAATGCAATTGGCATCCAAATTGACCTTCTGTGACTCTGAAAGAGATTCCCACATTTAAAAAAAAAAAAAAAAAGGTGTGGCTGTGTCTGGAAAAGTTCAGGTCTGGGTTCATGCCACTGAGCTGTATGAAGCCTCGGACCCTAATTTTCTCACTCACAGACCCAACCTTTGTTAAACGTGTTCCTCTTACTGTGCCCTGGGCCCTGCTGTGTGAGTCACAGACCTACCTCAGGGCTTTCCCTGATACCAGGGTTTTCTCATCACCTGAGTGTCCTCCAGAGCAGGAGCGGGTTCTCTCATCTCTTCAAAGCCCCTGCATTATTGGCCTGCTTGAATTTGCACTTCAACCTCTAAACTCAGGCAATACCCCGCAGGAGATAAGAGATTTATTCTGTGGAAAAATTGAACTAGTGAGTCACTAGATTCTGAGATTCTGGACACAGGAGAGGAAAAACCAAACCCAAAACCAAACCCACTGCTGTCGAGTCGATTCCAACTCATAGCGGCCCTATAGAATAGAGTAGAACTGCCCCATAGAGTTTCCAAGGAGCGCCTGGCAGATTCAAACTGCCCAGCTTTTGGTTAGCAGCCTTGGTACTTAACCACTACTCCACCAGGGTTTCCAGGAAAGGAAAAGGAGGTAAAAAAGGTCTGCACTGTGATCTGTAAAATACATGTGCCCCCTCCCAACATCCGCACTGTCACCCAGAGAATATGCATACAGAACTCCCCAAAGAAAAACTTCTATTGCTCTAGGACTCAACATTGTTGGTGCCTTACCCCATCTCCCCTCAGTTCTCCTCAAATACCTTCTGTCATATTGGGGCACACATTCCCCAGCTTTTGTGGGCTTTTGCTTCTAAGAGCTGTACTGGGAGCTTCCTTTGGAGGCCTGCCTTTGCTCCTGGAGGCTCTTTGTCCTGAGCATCAGAGGGAGCCAGGGTTGCAAAAGTGTGAAGACAACCCTTAGCCAGTGTCATTGTTGTTGTGTGCCATGCAGTCAATTTCTACTCATAGTAACCCTGCCCAAAGGGTTTCCTAGGCTGCAGTCTTTACAGGAGCAGATGGCCAGATCTAGTCTCCCATAAAGCCACTGGTGGGTTTGAACTGCTAGCCTTTCAGTTAGCCCCAAAACCAAACCTGTTGTTCTCAAGCCAATTCCAATTCATAGCGACCCTATAGGACAGAGTAGAACTGTCTCATTGGGTTTCCAAGGCTGTAATCTTTATGGAAGCAGAATGTCACATCTCTCCACTGCAGAGTGGCTGGTGGATTTGAACTGCCGACCTTTTAGTAACTCTTAACCTAGCCCCTAACCATTGCGCCACCAGGGCAGGTAAAACCAGTTGTCATGGAGTCCATTCCAACTCATGGTGACCCAATGGGTGTCAGAGTAGAACAGTGCTTCATAGGATTTACATTGGCTGATTTTTCAAAGGTAGATTGCCAAACATTTCTTCCCAGGTATCTCTGGGTAGGCTTGAATCTCCAGCCTTTTGGCTAACAGTCGAGAATGTTAAGCATAATAAAATGGTTGTTTTACATTACTAGGTTTGGGGGGGATGGTGGGTTGTTAGACAGCAGTAGCGACTGGAACAGTGAGACACCAATCTTAGGATCATATGCCACAAAGTACAGGCCTGAGACCAGCAGTATCAGCATCACCAGGAGGCTGGCTCCTGATGCAGAATCTCAGGCCTACTCCAGGCCTAAGAAACCAGAATTTGCATTGTAACAAGATCCCCAGGTGATTCTAATGCACATTAAAATGTTTTTCTCTGTTTTGATTTATTGAGCTGAAATATACATACAAGAAAATGTGCAAATATTAAGTGATTAATATACGAATACAGCCATACAACCACCACCCAGATGAAAATATAGAACATTTCCATCATTTCTAGAACATTTTCACATGCCCCTTCTGAGTTAAAAAATTCTCTTACACCTCCCAAAAATAACTTTTCATAATTTCATAAAAAATGGAATCATTCAGTATAGAATTTGTTTCTGGCTTCTTTCACTCAATATGTTTTTGAAATTCATCCATCATATTTTTTTTTTATTGTGTGTATCAGTAGTTTGTTCTTTTATAAAACTGCTTTGTAGTGATTCATATAAATACAGCACGTTTGTAAAAATCCCATTCTTCTATTGATGGACATTTGACATTTTCTGGTTTAGAGCTATTATGAATAAAGTAGTTTCTGTGTGGGTGGACATATGTGCTCATTTCTCTTGGATATATACGTAGGAAAGGAACTGCTGGGTCATGGGTAGGTGTGTGTTTAGCTTATTAGAAATTGCCAAAGAGTTTTCCAATGTGGTTGGACCATTTTATATTCCCATGAGCGACAAGGAGCGTTCTAGTCACTGTACTTCCTTGACAATAATTGGTATTGTCAGTGAATTTAATTTTAGCTATTCCGATGGGTGTGTACTAGTATCTCTTTGTGGTTTTTAATTTGAATTTCCCTGATGACTAATGATGTAGTGTACTGTTTCATATGCTTATTGGCTCTCCAACCTCTTCTTTAGAGAAGTGCTGACTCAAGTCTTTTGCCCATTTTTTAATAGGGTCCTTTTTTTAAAAAAAAAATTTTTTTAGTAGTGAGCTGTAAAAGTGCACTGATATTCTGGACACAAATCCTTTGTCAGACACATGTTGTGGTCCTCAATGATCCCCAACTCCTTGTGTTCACACCTATGTGTAATCCCCTCACATTGAGTACAGGTGGGACCTGTGATTAGCTTTTAACCAATAGAATAACACAAAGAGGATAAGATGTCACTACTGTAATTAGGTTGTATAAGATTTCGCTAGCAGACTCATCCTATTGCCTTGTCAGCTGGCACACTTTGATAAAGCAAGCTGCCGTGCTGTGGAGACCCATGGGCAAGGCACTGAGGGTGGCCTACAGCCAAAAGCCAGCTAAGAACTGAGGTCCTCAATCCAATAGGCCTCCAGGAACTCAATGCCACCAACCACATGGGGAAGATCCTTTTACAGCTGAGCTTCTGATAATACCTCAGCCCTGGCCAAAACCTTGATCGCAGCCTGTAAGAGACCATAAAGCAGAGAACAAAGCTAAGCCCTGCCCCAACTTTTTTTTTTTAATAAACTTTTTTCAATATTGTGCTCGAAGTGAAAGTTTACGAATCAAGTCAGTCTCTCATACAAAAATTTATACACCTTGCTATGTACTCCTAGCTGCTCTCCCACTAATGAGACAGCGTACTCCTCCTCTCTACCCTGTATTCCCCGTGTCCATTCAGCCAGCTCCTGTCCCCCTCTACCTTCTAATCTCCCCTCCAGACAGGAGCTGCCTACATGGTCTCTTGTGTCTACTTGAGCCAAGAAGCTCATTCCACATGAGTATCACTTTCTGTCTTGTAGTCCAGTCCAATCCCTGTCTGAAGAGTTGGCTTTGGGAATAGTTCCAGTCTTGCCCTGCCCCAACTTTTGCCCCACAGAAATTATCAGGTAATAAATTGTGTATTATTTTAAGCTGCTAAATTTGTCATACCTTATTACACATCAATAGATAATATATATGCATTGCAAATGTTTTTTCTAAGCTGTAAATTATCATGCTGGTGGGCATGCAGAGATATCTCAGTGTGATTTCATTTTGCATATCCCTAATAATACTTTTGTTATGCTTTTGGCTGTTGGGTAGCTTCAGTGTGAGGTGCTTGTTCAGACTGTTTGTCTACATTTTTAATTAGATTGTCTATCTTTTTATCTTTTATTTATAAATGTGTTATAAATTCTGGTTATATGTTATTTTTCCAATAGATGTAATAAAACCATTTTGGATAGAATTTTGACTTTTTTAAAGGTGTCTTTTGATGAGCAGCACAATAAAGTTAGAAAAACTCTCAATAATTGAGAGCGAGACCAGGGACATCAGGGAGGAAGATGGTGGTCTTTTGTGTCTGGCCTCTTTTATTTTAGCGTAGAGCCTTGGTAGCATGATGTTTTTGATCCATGTAGTGGTATGTATCAGTACTTCCTTCATTTTTATTGCAGAATAGCCTTCCATCGTATGGATCTGCCACATTTTGTTTATCTAATCAGCAGCTGGAAACCCTGATGGCAGAGTGGTTAAGTACAATGGCTGCTAAGCAAATGGCTGGCAGTTCAAATCTACCAGGCACTCCTTGGAAACCCTATGGGGCAGTTCTACTCTGTCCTATAGGGTTGCTATGAGTAGGAATCAACTCTACAGCAATGGGTTTGGTTAGGTTTTTTTTTTAATCAGCAGCTGATAAACATTTGGATTGTTTCTAGTTTGGAGTTATTTTGAAGAACGGTTCTAGGAACTTTCATGTACAGGTCTTTGTGTGGACATGCGCTTTCATTTCTATCGGGTAGATAGCTAGGAGTAAAATTGCTGGGTCATATGGTATATCTAAGAATTTATATGTGTCTTTTAAAGAAACTACCGAACTATATTCCAAATAATCCTCTTTGAATTAAAAATTTAAGTTAAAAAAAACAAATCCTGGAGCCTTCAAGTGTTTCAAAATCTTTGACTTTTTCACTATACCTAAGTCATGCTTGGTTAAGTAGAGGGTCAGTGAAAAAGAGGAAGACCCTCAATGAGATGGATTGACACATTGGCGACAACAATGGGCTCAAACATAGCAATGATTGTGAGGATGACACAGGGCTGGGCAGTGTTTCATTCTGACTCTGAAGCACCTAACAACAATAACAAAGGAAAAAAAATGATAGTGAAAATGGCTGTTGCTATACTTATATCGATGTCCATTCTTTATATCAATGGCCTAAGCCAGTACGCTATTTATAGTTTTCCATTATCTATAAACGAGAATCTGTAAATTGCTTTGCTAAAGTCCCACTCAAATCTTACCTACTTCCATCCAATGATGAAAAAGTCATTTCTAATTTAATGCCAAAGAACAAATAGCACAGAACAAAAATATATTGACTTTGAGAATTAACTGGAAAATTTCAAGGCAGAAATATCATAGTCTCACTGAACAGTGATATTTGACAGTAGTTCTCTGCTCCCATTTAGAGAATCATCTCAAAGCGTAAGATGCTTTCCCCTTTAAGATGAGACAAAATTATCACACCACTTATTGCTTATATAGGAGCCCTGGTGGCGCAGTGGTTAAGAGCTACAACTGCTAACCAAGAGGTTGGCAGCTTGAATCCACCATCTGCTCCTTGGAAACCCTATGGGACAGTTCTACTCTGTCCTATAGGGTTGTATGAGTTGGAATTTACTCTACAGCCATTGGTTTGGTTTGGTTTACTATTGTATATATGAGAAGCCCTGGTGGTAAAATGGAGCCCTGGTTGCACAGTGGTTAAGTGCTTACTCTTCTCTTACAATAAGAATTCCAAAACCCCACATTCAGATGCAAATTTTGGACCATCATTATTAGTTAATTCCAGGTATTTGTTCATGCTATTTTTATAAAATATCGAAACATTATTTTATAAAAAAATATTTTATAAATTGTTTTTTATGTTCATACTGAGATTCAAATAGGGTCAAAAGGCTAAAATAGTGCTTAACCAAAACTACAATAGGGAAATGAAAAATGTAAAGTACCTCAGAGATTTTTGAATATTTTGCTACAACTATAACACAATCTCCTTTTCTAAGATTCTGAATACTTCCACCCCCACAAATGTTATAACCACAGACACTGGGCTTATGAGAGCAAAGGCTGAGTTAAGCTGACTACAGGCACTGAAAACAGTAACATTAAGGGTAATGGATTAATGGGACACATCCCAGCCCTGGTGGCACAGTGGTTAAGTGTTTGGTTTCTAACCAAAATGTCAGCAGTTCGAATCCACCAGGTGCTCCTTGGAAACCTTATGCGGCAGTTCTACTCTGTCATATAGGGTCACTATGAGTCGGGATGGACTCAGCAGCAGAGTTTGGCTTGGTTTTTTGGTGGTACGGTGGTTAAGAGCTTATCCAAACCCTCCAAATGACTCTGCAGGAGAAAGACCTGGTGATCTGCTCCCATAAAGATTACAACCAGCAAACCCTATGGGCAGTTTTACGCTGTCACATGGGTTTGCTCTGAGTGAAATCGATTCGACGGCACCTAACAACAGCCTGTATATTTAAATGTTGAAGACTTTATTTTCTGCTTGTTTAAAAAGGAAAAATATCAGTATTCAAGGATTTAGTACAAATTAAGCAATATTCTTGGATCTAGTTGGATGTGTATTCAACCTTTGTACAAAACATCTTTTGTTTTCTGTAGGAAGTGGCCTATGCATTTCAGCTACATCCTGGTGAACATGAGTGTGATGGATTATTTCAAAATATTGTGTTGTCCAATTACTGTGAATTAACCTGCCACTTAATATCATGAGAACAAAAGGACTGGGGAAATCAGTTCCGGTAAATTAAGACCCACCCCAGATGTTCCTCCCATTGGCAACCTTCATTTGAACTTGACTAGAATGATGAAAAGATTTTGTTCCGTTCTGGCCCCCCAAAAAAACCAAGATGCATATATTTCACTAATAGTAGAAATAGCAGGAGATCTTTTTTAAAAAGTACAATTTTTTTTCTCCTACCAACATAATTTATGAAATAAGCAAAAGAAAGAACATAATCATTTCAATTCTGAAATCTTACTAGGTATGTTACTTTTGACAAGGAAGAGCCCCTTATTAAAATCAAACTTGATGTGGCACTGGAATGAAGCATGAAAGGGGTCATTTAGGCTTCAAACCTGAAGTTGAAAAAAACATCAAACTGTTTTGCTGTTGGGTGCCATTTAATTTTGTAGAGAAAGAACTCTCCACATGAAACTGTGGAAGAGTTAACACACTTGAAGGCTCGGATCTTTCAGTAAAAGAGAAAAGCATGTGCTGGGAAAATCAGGCTCATTGTCTCTTAAATATTTGCCTTTTTGTCAGAACTATGTGGCAGGCAGCACAATGTTATCGCTTCTAAACTGCTACCACTGGCGACGTGGGTATCATTGCCATCTTTGAGATGTTTTGCAAATATTTCTCTCCTTGGCCAAGCCACGGATTCAGCTTGTGCCCAGTTAAATCCTCATAAAATAGTGTCTTTGACAAATGATTGCTTTTTTCCTTCCCAGCCCAGAAGAACGCCAGACTGAGCTATTTTCACTTTTGGTGGGAAATGTTCCATTGAGACTGACGCACAATTACGTGGCAAATATCCCGATGGCCTTTGCTTGTCATACAGCTCAACGTTAGAGAGGTATAACCCAGAATATGCAAGTCACTAAATGAGTATAACAAAAATAGCTAACATGCATTGATCTCTCAATAGGTTCCAAGCATGTTCCTCGAATTCTCTCTTTTATTTGTTATCCAGCACTGACTTAGGTATTATTATTATTTCCATTTTACATGTTGTTGTTGTTAGGTGCCATCAAGTCGATTTCAGCTCATAGCGACCCTATGTACAACAGAATGAAACACTGCCCGGTCCTGCGTGGTCCTTAAAATCATTGCTATGTTTGAGCCCGTTGTTGTACCCACTGTGTCAATCCATCTTGTTGAGGGCCTTCCACTTTTTTGCTGACCCTCTATTTTACCAAGCATGATGTCCTTCTCCAGGGACTATTTATGTATTGGAAAGCATACTAGGATGCTAAATAATTTCTCTATAATCAGTAAGTGGCAGTCCTATTCTTCCCCATCTTTGATTATCCTTCATTAATGCAGAATCATAAATCTTTAATCCACCTATTTTTAAAATATCAAAAACATTGTTAAATATCCTGTCATATTATAGACACAAAAATGAGTACCTCTAATATCTAAGAAAAAAATTCTACTAAACCATATAGATTTTGTGGAGAAATCCAAATTATGTTGGGAGTTAATTTAATTGATGTTGAATTTGCAACATATATTAATGCAGTAAAAATGAACTTTTAAAAAAATGCCCCAGTAGTTGGATGGATGGATGGATGGATGGATGGATGGATGGATGGATGGATGGATGGATGGATGGATGGATGGATGGATGGATGGATGGATGGATGGATGGATGGATGGATGGATGGATGGATGGATGGATGGATGGATGGATGGATGGATGGATGGATGGATGGATGGATGGATGGATGGATGGATGGATGGATGGATGGATGGATGGATGGATGGATGGATGGATGGATGGATGGATGGATGGATGGATGGATGGATGGATGGATGGATGGATGGATGGATGGATGGATGGATGGATGGATGGATGGATGGATGGATGGATGGATGGATGGATGGATGGATGGATGGATGGATGGATGGATGGATGGATGGATGGATGGATGGATGGATGGATGGATGGATGGATGGATGGATGGATGGATGGATGGATGGATGGATGGATGGATGGATGGATGGATGGACCGAGGGATGGATGGACCGAGGGATGGATGGACCGAGGGATGGATGGACGGATAGATGGATGGGAGGATGGATAGACAGAAAAGAAGCCAAGACTATCTCGTAAAATCTTCAGCAGTTTCTAAGTATAGCTATAAAAGGTAAAATCCCTGTGATACACGTAGTAGGGAATTGAAATAAGTTTAAAAAGCAGTGGCCCCCCACCTTGTTATCGTGGTAATGATGATAAATTCTGATTCATTGGTGAAGAGTAATAGTATAGGACATAGAAAAAGGCAGTCTAAAGGGTGAGTGAGCAATGCTGTCTTTGACTCAAGAATTTATTTTTTAAGTTTATTTCCCTTTACTTACGATCTATACCAACCATGTTAGTCTCTTTGTTGAGCCTTGGAGATATAAAAAATGATTAGTTTTACGGGCAGTTTTTGAAATCATGTGGGATGATCACCACCATCACCATACCCACTCTTCCCACTGTAATACACCTTGAGATGCTTCCATGTCCCCACTCCACATCCTGTTAGCTACCATTTTCTTTCTCTCATAATAAGAAAACTAGGATTCAATGACCCAAGCTCATAGTTTGAAAGACAGGCCATTCTTGGTCTGCCACAGAAGTAGATAAACTTGGCCACTCTTGGCCTAGAACAGAAGCTAATAAACTTTTTCTGTAAAGGGGCAGATAATAAACATTTTCCACTCTGCAGGCCATATGATCTCTGCCACAACTACTCAACTCTGTCACTGTAATGCAAAAACAACTATAGACCACAAATAAATGAAGAGGCCTGATGGTGTTCCAATAAAACTTAATTTCCAAACACAAGCAATGGGCCAGAGGCACGTAGCTTGCCTACCCCTGGTTTGGAATGAGGTACCACATGATTCTGGTACTGGCTTTGTTGTGAAACCTTTACTCCTCCTTCACCACCCTGCCAAGGCGGGAGACGTGAGCATCCCATGAAGGAGACCCTCATCGTGATTACAGAACCCTGGCCTCTCCTGACTTTTGCTTAGATATTTTATCCTTGGATGTTTTTGCCCAACAGTACCAGAAGATCAGATAGCAATACTATTTTTAGCATTCTCTTTAAGAACATTTTTTTTTTAACTGTCTGGGAAAATGTTTTATCTCTGGCTAATAGTGGCTGATGTCATGAAAACCAACAACTAGTGTAATGTTTTTCTTAGCAGAGACTGCTTTCGGTCATTTTCAGAGGGATATTGTCTTAGTTACATGGAGTGGCCAGGCAGTGTCAGACTTCACACATAGGTTTGTTTGTACAGTGACATGTCTGTGGCTTCTTAGTTTATGTTTTTAATATGTGGGTGTACACTACCACAGAGTTTGGGATTTTTAAAAAATAAAGGTTTACAGTTGGTAGTTTCAGAAGGTTTTTGTCATGGAAAAACAGAATACTAAACATATCTGTCCTTTAAATAGGCACTATTTGACATAGAATTTGAACACAGCGCTCGCTCTTGAAGGGGCCAGTAATGCTCCGAGCTTCTGTGAGCCTAAGTGATCAAATGGTGGTTGTTATTGGATGCTGTCAAGTCGATTCCGACTTATGGTGACCCTATGTGATAGAGTAGAATTTCCCTGTAGTGTTTTCTTGGCTGTAATCTTTATGGAAGTAGGCTGCCAGGTCTTTTTCCTTCCATGGAGCTGCTGGGTGCGTTCAAACCATCAACCTTCTGGTTAGCTGCTGAGTGCTTAACCATTGTGCACTAGGGCTCCTTGATCAAATGGTATGAGAGGGAAAACAATGTTTCCAAGGGCTATCTTGGCAAGTTTCAGTATGAGAGTTATTCAGTGAAGAACTCTTGGCAGAGTTCTGGGACTAAGCTTTTAGTGCAGCTCTCTTTTCTAATCCTAAATCAAACCACTACATTCAGTCTCTCACTTTAATAAGCACTAAATCCACATGCTAGGTTTCAAAAGAAAGAAAAAACCTACTTTCACTGTTACAACTTCCCTAAAACCTACTCCTGGGAACAGGGAACATATGGTGTTGTAATTTTTTTTTTTTTTTAAGCAAGACATCTGTAGTATTCAAGAAATAGCAAAAATCTGTTGGATTCTAAGAACTTTTATAAGCTGGACTCCAACATAGATAAATTATTTTTATTAGATTCAGCAATGGTCAATTCATGAAGAAAATTCTAGCTGGAACACACAATAACTTTTCGAAAGAGCAACTTTGATAAAGTATAAGTTTACATTTTTTATTTCAAGTAGCAAAAGCTTAGAAAAACGCTTTTGATTTTCAATGTGTGATTGAGTATACCTACAAGAATTCTGCACATAGATAAAATGAAACAATATTAGGGAGGTCAGCTCTCTTGCTGTGACTTCTCTAGGCACCATATTCCTGACTGCTCAGTACTGGCCATTCATTCAATAAATATTTTTTGTATACCTGTTATATACCAGTGGTATTTTAATGGTAGAATACATGACTTCCATGAGGAGGCCTGGGTTCGATTCCTGCCTAATGCACCTCCAGCACAGCCTCCACTTTGTCAGTGGAGGTTTGCATGTGGCTATGATCCTAACAGGTTTTAGTGAAGCTTCCAGACTATTGAGACTAACAGACTAGGAAGAAAGGCCTGGTGATCTACTAATGAAAACCAGCCAATAAAAACCTTGGATCATGAAAATGTGAGGCCATTGTGCATGGGATACCCGTGAGTTGGGGGCTGACTCAATGGCAGCTATATGCCTGGTGTTGTGCAAGATACTTGGGATGCTATACTACACCTAAAACAGCAGAGCGCCAGCCTACAAAGAGCTTAAATCTAAAAACAGAGATTAGAAGTGATAGATAATTAATTGACTACAATTATGATAAATACTTCCAAGGATAGTACACGTCAGGGGAGTCTAACTTAGTCTGGGGTCTGGAAAATCTTACCTAAGTGATTGGCTTTTGACTGGAGACCAGCAACTAACTTATTAATTAACCATTAATTGGTGCAAAGGGTTTGCCCTCGACTACTAACCTAAAGGTTGGCAGTTTGAACTTTCCCAGAGGTGCCACGGAAGTCAGTCCTGGTGATCTGCTTCCATAAAGACCACAGCCAAGAAAACACTACGGAGCAGTTCTACTCTGTAGCGCATGGGGTCACCACAAGTTACAATAGACAGCAATGGGCTGGGTTTTGGTTTGGACTAAGTCTGATCCAAAATGATCTTTGAAGATCAGAAAGTTGTTCTTAAACTTAACAAGATGAACAAGACAGAGATAGAAATAAATGAGGAGATATCATTAAGTTTCAAAAATTATCCAAAACAAGAATCATTGCATTTCAAATTGCAAAAATGTAGAAAATAATTGGGGTTTAAATGAATCCTTATATCCATACATAAAAAGAGATATACAGGTATCCCTCACTTTTTGAAAGTTCACTTTATGCCACTTTGCTTTTACAAAAGACGTACATTAGTATTCTTTCCGCAAAATGAAAGAAATCCAAAGCGGATTTTCACTTTTAGGGAAAAAGGGTGAAAAGCAGAAATAGCATTTAGCGTTTGTTTTGTAGCAAGCCATTAAGCAGGTGGTGTGCACCCCGAACAGCGAGAGTGGCATTGCCAAGCTCCTTCCCTGAGAACTACACTCAGCATCTCAACATCAAGGTGCCGCAGCATTGAACTGTGTCTGTGAACATCTGTGCTTCATCTCCATTTATTTTGTGCATCCAATAGCCAGATGTCCTAAGGTAGCAGAAAAGCCTAAGAGAAGTTGTAAAGGTGTTATGCTTAGCGTAAAACTAGACATAGGGTTATTTGGGGGGCGTGGGAATACTTAAAAAAAAAACTTCCCATATAATTAACGGTAATTTCACCTTGACTTTATACCATTTTTGCTTACCAAAGGTTTCATAGGAACTCTCTATTTTTGAATAGCGGGGGAAACTTGTAGCTATATGGAAATAGCTACACTGAAAACAGTGAATAGATAAAGGATCAACTATTTAGTTTGTTGTTGTTGTTTTTGTAACAGAAGAGTTGCAAAGTCAATACAGAGAGCTCCCAAAAACCAAAGGAATCCAACTTCCCCTAATATTAACATCTTGCTTCACAAAAAGGAGTCTTGCTGGCACAGTGGTTAAGTACTTGGCTGCTAACCAAAAGATGGGTGGTTTGAACCCACCAGCCGCTGAGAGGGAGAAAAGACCTGGCCATCTGCTCCTGTAAAGAAGATTCCAGCAACAAAACCCTAGGGGAGGTTCTACTCTGTCACAAGGGGTTGCTGTGAGTCAGAATCAACTCGATGGCACCTAACAACAGAACAGCATCACCACAGCCCAAGTATCAAAACTAGGAAAATAACACCAACTCACTACTATTAACTTTGTTGTTTTTTTGTTGTTCAGATTTTACCAATTTTCCTGTTAATGTCCTTTTTCCTCTTCCATTTAGTTGCCATGTCTCCTTCATCTTCTCCGTCTGTTACAATTCCTAATCCTCCCCTTGTCTTTCATGACCTTGACCCTTTTGAAGAGTACTGCTAGGGCATTTTGTAGGATATCCCCATGTATGGGATTATCTGATCTTTTCTCATGGTTAGATGGAGGTGATGGATTTGGGGAAGGATGTACCCTTTGTACATTGTATCGGGGGTTCATGATATCAAAATGCTGTATTACTAATGTTGTTAACCTTAAACCCCTCATTAAAGTGGTATCTGCCAGGTTTCTCCAAAGTAAAGCCACTGTTTTTTTGAATTGTAATTAATAAATATTTTTGGAGCATATATTTTGGGATGCTGCAAATAGTGTTTCTTTTTAAACTTTTACCCACATTTTCTCCACATTTAATAATCAGTTGCTCTTGCCTGCAGCAATTACTAGTGTGGTGTTCTAAGGGCGATTTTCCTATTTCCCTCATTTATTTACTGGAATTCCTGCGTAAGAAGAATTTTTCTGTCTCTTTGCCCCCGTGTATTTATTTATTCAATCATGTGTTGATATTTGTAGGGACTTACTGCTTTTTATTTTCTTTTTTCATTATAACCCAATACTTTATTTTATTGTTCAAGCTGTTTCAGTATTGCCAGTTGGGACCTTCACTAGTTTTTGCAAGCCATTTATCACTGCACCGAATTGTACTTTTTATTCATTTGTTTGTTTATTGTATGTGTCTACATTACTAAACCACCTCAGACCTTGCCGGGTGTATCATTGTTGTACCAACACCAAAAAAGTGTCTGGTATACAGCAGATGCTTCATAACTGGCTTTTGAAAAATAAATGCATGAATGTAAAGATGTTAGACTGCTTTGTAAGCAAAAGTTATAGTAAAATATTTGCTTTTCTTTTTTATTTCCCCGACATTACATTTCTTCAATTCTGTAAAGAATAAACAAAAAGGAATTAGAGTCAATAACATCATCATCATGACGGCCATGAAGCATATGGAATATGTAAGGACTGCTCACTGATTAAGGAGCCCTGGAGGCACAGTGGTAAAGTGTCCTGCTGCTAATCAAAAGATTGGCAGTTAGAACCCACCAGTCGCTCCCTGGGAGAAAGATGTGGCAGTCTGCTTCCGTAGATTTACAGCCTTGGAAATTCTACAGGGCAGTTCTACTCTGTTCTACAGGGTCACTAGGAGTTGGAGTCAACTAGATGCCAATGGGTTTTTTGTGCAGGCTCACTGGTTGGAAGAATAAGATTTATGGCTACAAATTACTATACAATGATAATTGCAATATCTGTGGTCCATTTTCTCTATGGCAGATCCTTTGCTTACATGCTTTAGTATATTATTGCCTACAGTTCTCATGTGAGACAGATGCTTTGATCATCCTTGATTCACAGGTGAGGGGAGTTGTCCAAATCCATAGCTGTGTAAGTTGCAAACCCTGGACTCGAGCTCAGGTCTGCCTGACTCTATAGCCCGTTCTTCCCCACACTCTGCTACTCACCGTGAGAGGAATGTGACCAAGCTCCCTTTTGTGACTTGCTTTGCAAAGTGTTTCAACCTACAAGTAGATGGCGTGTTCTTATAACATATTATAGTCTCTGGAACCCAAGGAACTTTTGGACCCATGAAAGAGTGAGCCCAGGGAAACGGAATAGACGTAGTTCATGTTTTACCTGTGGAGGAGAAAAGAACGAGTTTTTGGTTTTTACTTGAGAGCTTATCCCAGACTGTCTTTTCAGTTCACAACTAAGCCTTTTCTAATTGAAGATCATTTCCTAAACATCCTGAATTGATCAGTGTATGAGAAAAGGCAGATAGATGCCTGTTTCTTAGAAGAATTGCAGAAGAGCCAGTAGATGAACACAGTGTCATGGATAGGTGGAAAAGAGGGACGAAAAAGCAAAACGAGCAGCCTTAACTTCATTCCCACAAATGCAACCAAAGTAAGCTCTCCAACAGGAATCATCAAGACAAACACAGGTCTCCCCTGAACCTGAACAAGGCATTCTTCCACATTCCAAGCAAGGATTATTGCATCAAATCATATTGAGACCCAGACAATATGCCAATAATGAGCAGCCCAAAGAGGAAATCCCAGTTTATATGACTCACTGTTTTGAGCAAATATTAGCATTGGCTAGCCCACATTTCTCTTGGTATCATTTTTCCAGGTCACTAAAATGTTATATAATACTTCAAGGCCGCCAATACAGGCAGAATAAACTACCTAAACTGTTCAGAGTTTTATTACCAACAGTTTCTGTCGACTTATTATTTCTCTGAAACATAGGAGAAAAATAATAATTTCTATGCATTGTAACAGACTATTTCTGCTCTGAGAAGTGTAGAGCTGAGAAAGGATCGAGACAGCTTCTCTGTAAATTAAGGAGCTTAAAATCAGCTCAGGTGGAGCATGATTGGAGCCTCAGAGAAAACAGGGTTTGGAAAGGTCAAGAGAGTTCCTTCCTTAGAAATTTTCCCACAGCCTGGCCCATTGCACCAAGATATACTATCTGTCAGCAGGGTTTCAGCAAAGACAATGAAAATACATATAAATTTATCCACAGAATGTAGCCTTCAGGTGATTAAATTCATTTTTTTCCCTGAAAATTGCAACATAGTAATGAGATTATTCATCAAATGAATGTTTACCTGTACAAGGATGATCTGGTTGACCTTAAACGAAAAGGTTGGATTAGGTGTGCTGTTCTCCTAGTCCTGAATTTCTATGGTTTTTCATTGTCCATAAAAACCAATTTCAAGTTCTATTTCCAAGCTTTCATATAAAGATCCGAGTGAGGAAATGGCTCCTTCTTATTATTCCTGTTTGAGAGTCAGGTTTTCAGAAATTTTGGCTGTGGGAGATGGTGGATGGGTTTGAACGGATGTGTGGTAGCAGTTCATGGGTTAAGATCACCGAGTAATTAGCGACCACACTGGGAAAAATAATCATATATACACACACACACACATCTCCATAATTTACATCTTTATTATTATTTGCCCAATATTGTCCAGAAGTTTTAGGAGGTGGGCAATGTTTTAAGCGTATGCTGTGTTTGCAGAATCCTGCCCTGGCTGTGGCCTAAGTGATCATGTGTGAATGTACATATGGGCAGAACAGAGGGTTTGTGGGGAGAATGAGGAGAACTGGATAAGGAACATTGGGTGGTAGGAGAGCACAGAAGAGGTTTCAGTGCTTGGAGTCCCTGGAGACAGTCGCCGTGGGGAGAAAACACACATACACACTGACACACATGTGAGTTAAACCAACCCAACCCAACCCACTGCATTCCACTGTATTCTGACTCATAGCGACCCTATAGGACAGAGTGGGATTGTCCCATAGGGTTTCCAAGGCTGTAAATCCTTATGAGAGCAGACGGTCACATCTTTCTCCCGCAGAGTGGCTGGTGGGCATGAACCACCTTCCTCCTGTTAGCAGCCCAGCACTTAACCACTGCACCACCAGGGCTCCTCCACACGTAAGTTAGCAGCCCTTGAAAAAGATCAAGTAAAATGACTTATCAAGCACAAAACATACAAGAGACAAAATTATGCGGAAACCTGTGTGTGTATATAGTAATATATAAGTAACAAGTTAATATTTTTTATATATACATACATACATACATAAATATGTATGTATGTGTGTTTGCGTGTGTGTATGTGCAGAGCCCTGGTAGTGAAGTGGTTAAGAGCTTGGCTGCTAACCAAAAGGCTGGCAGTTTGAATCCACCAGCCGCTCCTTGGGAACCCTATGGGGCAGTTCTACTCTGTCCTATAGAGTCACTATGAGTTGGAATCAACTCGACAGCAACAGGCTTTGTTTTTTTTGGGTTTATATATATGTGTATCTGTGTGTGAATGTAAATTCACACACACACACACACACACACATATACTAGGTGGAAACATTCAGTGCATATATCCTGAAAGACACTAATTTCTAAGATGAAGAAGTCAAAACCTAGGAAGGACAGGACAAGGGCAGAGAAAAAACGAAGGAACCTTTTGATTGAGAAGTTGTCATAGCTAGGTCATGGTTTGACATTGCTTAGTCAACTCTGGATCCCCCTAAGCTAGATTTCTCTTCCTAGATGTTGATGTAGCTTGGATTCTGAACTCTCCTTTGGATGGCACTTGATTTAGAAACAGAAAGAAATGTCCATTGATTTTCTCATGGTCAGTCACTTCCTGGGGCCCTTACAGCTAATCAGTTACTACTTCCTCCTACTTATCTTATCAGGGCTTTCTAATTTCCTCCATTAAGAGATGTCTGACTCTGTAGTTGTTGAAATCTTTCAGTCTGGGTACATAAGGAGATTAAACTGAGTCATTGAATTCCTTTGATCTTTTCTGCTTTCCCTTGTTGAAGGCGTGTCTCTGTTTACCCTGTAAGATAAGGGGGTGCAGACAAGGCTGGATTAGAACCTTCCAAGATGCAAAGGATTTAGAGATTTTTGTTGTGTATACAGTAGGGTTCTTCCAGGATAGCTCATTCAGCTCAGCTTATGGAAAACCAGTGCTCTGACTGTGTCTGAGGGTGTAACCAGTTTCCTGCCCTTTTAAAGAGTAGTGATTAGCTGAAGTGTTCCTGACAGCTAAATAAATATTTTCTAAATAAAAATATACTGTATGTTTTAAATGGAATATCAAAACCATTTTTAGAAACAAGGATTGCTACTCTGGGATTCCCCAGCCACCAGGTTCTGTTCTCAGTAGAAACTGCTATTTTACTGACTGCTCCCAGCTGGACGACCCCCTGTACCTAATTACATGGTGTGTTGGGTAAACTATACAAGATCTAGAGTGACAAGAAGCAGTTCATAGTAGAACAAGTAATGCAGACTTTAGAAACATAGATTTTAAGAGCTTTGTGGAAATATGGGTATAACCCCAGGTTTAGAATCTGACTAATATAGTAATATGATGGAGAGAGAGAGGCAGAGAGAGCAATAGAGTCTCTGAGCATCCCAGATGAAGAAAGAAACCCTTGTCATGCAATAATCTAGCCCAATAATGATGAGGGCCATGGGAACCAAAGAAATCAACATGGAGGCTGTGGGTGTTTTCTGACAAGATTAAAAAGGAAAAGGAAATTATTTAAAAAAAAAAAATAGGAGAAGGGAGATATAATCAAGAACTCAAAACATTTGCAAAACCATGAAAGAATATTATCAGGGTACTTAAAGCCCAGAATGACCTGAAAGTGTATCTCTGTATTTTTTAAATGTGTTTATGATTATATCACAATTATACTTGCACCAAGTAAAACCTCCAACCAGCACAAAAGTTACTCCTCCTCCCAAATGAGTTCCTTGCCCCAATTCCAGAGAAGTAATCATTTAACCATTAGTTGTGTATTTTTTCAGAAATTGTCTACACACATAGAAGCATAATGTATACCAGAGGTTTCAAATGGGGGTGAGTTTGGCCTGTAGGAGACATTTAGCAATGCCTGAAGTTATCTTTGGTTGTCATGGGGTTGGGAGAGTGCTACTGGCATCTAATAGGTAGAGAGGAGAGGCAGACCTCCACGACAAAGAATCATCTGGCCAAAATGTCAATACCAGCATTGAGAAACCCTGGTATATGAACTATGCATTTATTATATGTATATGTCCATGTGTTTTTCATGTCTAAGAAGTTAAATAATATACAAATAATATTCACATCCTTTTACAACTTAACTGGAAAGAATTTTGATGAAATATTTCTATATCAGTACATATAACGGCCTCTCGATCATTTTAGTAGCTAGAAGATATTCCATTGTATGGATATCCCATAGTTTATTTACTCAGTCACCTAATGAAAGTCATTATTGTTTTTGGTCTTTAATAGATAATATTTTCAGAAACACTTTTAAGTCTTTAGCACATATGTGAACATATTGTAGATATATTATAAGCTATGGTGGATGAAGACCATATGAACTGACTTCTATAGGATTAATGTAGCAATAACCAATCCATAACAACACCAGTTTCTGCTATTATCAACCTTGCTCAAATGATGCCCAAAGATGAGCCAATGCTGAAAAAGTTAGTGCTTACATTAGAAACTCCATGCCCACCAATAGAGTATGCCTTGGAAATAATCTTTTATTCTGTACCCAGTTCGAGATGGAATATGGGAATTTGAGTAACTCCCAAGCTACATTCTTTGCTGAAGGCTCACAATATTAGATAGATTGCTAAGAATTGGAGTATTCAACAAGATCAAAGAAAAAAAAACAAACCCGTTGCTGTCGTATCGATTCTGGCTCACAGCGACGGTGTAGGACAGCGTAGGACTGCCCCATGGGGTTTCCAATGAGTGGCTGGTGGATTTGAACTGCCCACCTTTTGGTTAGCAGCCAAGCCCTTAACCACTGCACCACCAGGGCTCTCTTTTCAACAGGATAATGAAGTTAAATTTTTAAAAATAATCAACTAGAGAGCAAGTAAGTATCTAGGTGATACGTCCCAGAAGGGATTTCTGAATGCTCTGAATAAAAGCCGTCAGTGGCATGCTGGTATGGAAATGATAGTAAATTTGGCACAAGAAGTTCTGGGAATGAGAGGATATTGATGGACAGTTCCTATAAGTATGACTTGGGGTTAAAAATCATAGAGGCAGCAAACTTGGGTACCATGCAGGCTTTGCAATGACAAGGGCAGGAATCTGACTGATGGGATAAGCAACAAAAGCCTTAAGCCAGGATGAAACTATGTTTTACCCCATACACCAAGTCCATCTGATACAGAGTGGCTGCTGGAAACTAGCGTTAAAGAAAGCTTCTGACACTACACCCAAGCCCTATGATCAGGAGTACTGCAATTCATTAGTGAGTTTTCGCATGTGTATCTCCAGCTAGCTGGTGGCTCTACTCATATTTAGGTTGGTGATGAAGAGGATCATGGTACTTAGAGACAACTCTCTGAACAGAAAAAAAGACTTTCCAGGGAGTTCCTGGAAATAAATATATAGGGACTAGTTTCAGTGAGAAGTGGTGAGCAAGGTAAGGTTGACCTTCAGGAAAGAGCTCTACCCAAGCAGGAATTAGAGCAGGTGGGAATAGGCATAATCCTAATTATATCAGCTATCGTTGTGAGTTGGAATCCCTTCAAATGGCAAAGGATTTAAATACATATGGTGGCTATTAGGAGGTAAACTACATCTGAATGAGCCCATTGGCATACACAGACTCAACCTAGGCACACCAAGCTTTCAGTTAAGAATTCCAAAGGTATTTACCTACCTAATATTCTGTCAGATATATTAAATGATAGTTTAATTATCAGAGGCATGTGTAAATTGTCATTTTCATGCAACCTTTTATGGTGAGTTTTCTTCACTTTAAATTTATTTGAAACATATTCTACTGTTTAATATGTATGAAACTCTGAATACAAATTTAAATGTAAAGGGAAGTAGGACAATTCAGAAATCCCCTTGACAAGTTAAATATGAAATGCTGCAAACAAAAAGTATTTCTATTTCAACCACAGTGATCTTAAAACATTAATCCAGACTTTTCTTTTGGACCATTTATGTCCCTAGGCTGAAACATTTATTTATAAGGGCTTTTTTGATAGTTTCCCAGGATCATTATAATAATCCAAATTCAGAAAGTAAAGGAAGGTCTTCTTTGGGGGTCTTAATAGAACATATGACTATTGGTGACAGAACGGTTAAGCACTCAGCTGATAATCAAAAGGATGGCAGTTTGAACCCATCCAGTGGCTCTGGGGGAGAAAACCTGGCAATCTGCTCCAGTAAAGATTACAGCCAAGAAAACTATTTGGCGCAGTTCTCTGTCACATGGGGTTGCTCTGAGTTGAAAATTGACTGTATGGCACCCAACAGGAACAACAACCAGAGCAACAATAGAACTTATGTCTGGGCACATGATCCTCATCCAACGTGGAGCTGTTAGGCTTGATAGTGTGTCTTGCCTGCTTACTCCAGAGACTTAGTCCAAATACAAGGTTCATCTCATTAAAACTGCTGTTACCAAGATTTTATTTCTTTGCCATGAAACATTCCAAACATATTTTCCTATTATAGTTCAGTTCTGAATGAATAATAATTGCAGTAATAATAGAAATAATAACACCAAGATGCATCCTATGGCTTTTAATAATCCCATTGGCAGCCTAGATTTGATGTCATGGCTTAATGAGTGGTTGTTATTTTTCCCCTGAGAAAATGAGTAATGTCTGCTCTGTTAGAAAATACTTTTCTGCAACTACTATTTACAGAATCTGAAAGCATTCATGAATTTTTAATGAATCAAGTGACTTACAGCAATAAAAAAAGAAAGAAGTTGAGATAATTAGAAGCTAAAGAAGAGAATCTCCTTTTTTGGAGAACTGAAGGACACTTGATTGTTACTTTTGATGATTCAGGTCATGTCCATTCTTAAAGTTACTTCTGTGTGTTATTAGGACTTTTCATTATAAGTAATGTTTAAGGCCATGAGACAATAAAGCTCCACACATTCCCAAGGCACTTGAGTGATTACTATTTGTCATTAGGAAAAAAAAAAACAAAAAACAATGGGCATTAGTCAACCATTGCTGCCATCTTTAAATGAAAATCCTGCCCCCCGTTCTATGTTCTACACCAGTTGTATGGTGAGAATTGATGAGTGTTTATAGCTTGGTAGAACCAACTTATTTTACAAAAGGTTTCAGTATCTAACTACTGGGTCATAAATTTAAAAACTAAAAAAAAAAAAAAACACTTCATAATACAAAAAATAAGGGGAAAAAAATTGACAAACCATCATTCTTACACTAGGCCAGAATGTTAAGCATTCTATGTGCCTTTGTAGCAAGCAACTCAAGGATGTTTAAAACAGCAATTAGAATAACCAATTAGTAAAAAAAAAAAAAAAAAGCCCATTGCCATCGAGCCGATTTTGACTCATAACGGTGACTCTATAGGATAGAGTAGAACAGCCCTGTAGAGTATCTGAGGAGCAACTGGTGGATTCAAACTGCCTACCTTTTGTAAAGCAGCCAACCGTTTCACCACTGTGCCACTAGGGCTCCAATTAATGAAAGGGGCTTACAATTATCAATTAATTCAGCCATCCTGTTCCAAAATATATTTCGCACCAGAAAATGAAATACTTCTTATTGTTCCTGGGGCTCCCTCAGAAGGCTTAGAAGTTTTAGAATCCAAGGAATAGTTAAGACTCCTTTCATTTGTTTCATGGCTAATCATTTTTAAGATTGGCACTTAGAGTTAAAACAAACCAAAATTCTCTCTCTTCTCTATACTTTCTTCAGTTGAGAGCTTGTCAGCATTCATACATTTATCCATGTAACATTTTTTTCCCCCTATGATTTCCAAGTCACAAAACCATTTCCATTTAGAAATAGGGCTCTCAATATCCTAGGATCTCTGTCTAGGGTCCTATTCTTTCTGCTCGATCATTTCCTCAGAGCTTAATTTAAGTTCCACCTTTGTCAGGCTAGTACAGACTGAATTTTGTTTCTCTGGAAAGCCATTGCTGTTTTTGAGATTTGATTTGGAAGAAGGAATGGACAGAGGAAGGAAAGGAAAACCCCATGTCACTTCATATGAGCTATTACACATGTAGACCTCAGGCCAGATCCTAATAAAGTTTTCCATGGATGGAAATACTACTTTGATTTTTGCTTCAGATCTGACTATAAGCTCTACATTTCTATTGGGTTCCAAAGATCATGGATCATCAATAGGTAAGTCACCCTAAGGCAGATGATCATAAAAGCTAAACTGTTAATCACGGAATTGTTATTTCAAACTGTGATCACATAACTTAGAATCTTTCTTCTCTTCACCTTATTACCTCAGTCCACTCCAGTTTTAGTTTATAGTCCATTTTTCCAGTGAAACTGCTCTTTTGCACGTCATAAAAGACCTCCATGTTACCAAACCCAGTGTTCATTTCTGCACTTCTTATTTAACTGAATCCCTCAGCAGCAATCAAAAATGACTCTCATTTTTTAAATATTTTCTTCTCATGGCTTTCACAATACCATAGTCTCTGTCTTAATCTTACCTGTCAAATTACCCTTGGAGTCTTTTGTATTGCTTCCTTCACCTTTGTCTGACCTCTTATGTTGGAATGGCCCTCTTCTTTTCTCTACCTATATACTTCTGTCTTGGTTATCTAGTGCTGCTATAACAGAAATACCACAAGTGGATGGCTTTAACAAAGAGAAACTTATTTTCCCACAGTCTAGTAGGCTAGAAGTCCAACCTTGGGGTGTCAGCTCCAGGGGAAGGTGTTCTCTCTCTTTTGGCTCTGGAGGAAGATCTTTGTCATCAATATTCCCCTGGACTAGGAGCTTCTCAGTGTAGGAACCTTTGTCCGAAGGCCGTGATCTGCTCCTGGCACTGTTTCTTGGTGGTATGAAGTCCCTCTGTCTCTCTGCTTTTTTCTCTCTTTTATATTTCAAAAAAGATTGATTCAAGGTACAACCTAATCTTGTAGATTGAGTCCCGCCTCATTAACATAATGGCTGCTAATCTCCCTTCATTAACATCATAGAGATAGAATTTATAACACATAGGAAAATCACATCAGATGACAAAATGGTGGACAATCACACAATCCTGGGAATCATGGCCTAGCCAACTTGATACATGTTTTTTGGGGGCACAACTCAATCCATGAAACTTCCCAGGGAGGTCACCCATCCAATTCTTCCACTTTAAATACAGCATAATTGCCTTCAGTCACAACTTCTACTCATAATCTCAACTGCCTTCTGAATATCTGCACATGATGCCTAATTGCTATTATCTGTTGAGTGGATTCCAACTCATAGTGACCCCATAGGACAGAGTAGAATTTCTTCATAGACTTTCTTAGGCTGCAAATCTTTATGGGAATAGATCAAGAGGTCTTTTCTGCTTTGAAGACACTGGTAAATTTGAACCACTGACCTTTAGGTTAACAGCCAAGTGCTTAACTATTGTACCACCAGGGCTTCAATAGGTATTGCTCAAACAATTGGTACATTTCCCTAAATTCTATCTTTTCACAGTTTTTTTTTCCAATCAAAATGAACTACAGCCCCATCTACCCTATTGCTGAAGACAAACACATAAGAGTGATCTCTCATTTATCTCTTTTTCTCAACCCTGCCATACAGTTCATTCTCTACCTTCAAAAGATAGACAACATTTTATCCATTTTCTCTCTATCTTCATTACAACTCTCCCCCGCCTTCCCCGCCCCCCCCCCCCCCCAGCCAAAGCATCCATCAGCTTTTACCGGAAACTCTGAAATAGTCCCTGGAGTGGTCTCCTTTCTTCCTCTCTTTTCCCTCTACGCCTGAATCTCCACTCAACCGTCAGATCTTTCAGACATAAACCAGATTAGATTGCATTTCTGCTTAAATCTCTCCCAGTGCTTTCCTCCACATTTGTAATTAAGCATGCTATTTCCCTCTTACAGAGCCCGTCGAGACCTGTTGGCCTCTCATCTTGCACCAGCCTTTCCTTTGCCCACTGCACAGCACCACAACGGCCTTCTTACTGTACACTTAAACACACAGAGCTGTTTTCTGTCCTAGGGAGCCTGTTACTGTTTTCTATCTTAGGAAGATTGTACCAGCTGCCTCCATAATTTTTACATGGGTAGTTTCTTCTGGCCATTCAGATTGGAGCTAAAGGATCATCTCAGATAGACTTTACCCAAACATCCAAAATGTAGGAACTAGCCAGTAACTCTCTAAACAAATGACCCACCTATGTCTCATCACTGTCTATTTTTCTATTTCTCTAGCTACTTTGCTGCTGTATCTCCAGCACCTGGCATAGGGCCTAGCACTTAGTAGGCAGTGAATGAATCCCCCTCTCCACATACACACACTGGGATAAGACTAAATTATAAGTGAGAAGACAAGATGAATGGCACCTTCTGTAGAGTGCTGCTTATAGCTGACCATGGCTAGCGAAGAGTCATTAAAGCACAGACAGGAAGGCTCAGCATTTCCTTCATTCATTTGCATCAGGACATCATCAAACAGGCCCTATTTATTGCTGGGAAATTTTCCTGCAAAAATGTATCAAGTATTAACAGTCAACAATTACTTTAAAACAAAGATGAGAATGTAAGGGAACAGGGAAACTAGATTAATGAAAACAGAACAGCCAAAACAGAAATAATGAGAATGTTCATGCATTGTGAAGAATGTAACCAATGTCACTGAACAACTTGTACAGAAATTATTGACTGGGTCCCTAAACTGATGTGTAAACCTTCACCAAAAACACAATAAAATATTATTTAAAACTTTGAATCAAGTATTTACAACAGAGAAAACTGAATCAAGTATTTAAAGAAAGAATGAAGTGAAAGAACAAGATGTACTTACGAGTGAAAGAATAATTTGGGGTATTTTAGCTAGTTTTGTTTTCTAAAAGAGGCTATCTCAAATGTCTACTCTTCTCCTTTTCAACTTAAATTATACTGTTACGTGGGAAGAGTTATTATTTTACTTTTGAACATATTAACAAGCCAAGATTTCTCCCAAGAGAACAATGGCTCCAGTTTGAGTCTAGATCAAAAAGCCAAATTTTGTAGATCAGGATCCTTCAGTCCACTGCCCTATTTCTATACTGTCCATTTCTTTAGAGAGGGGATCCCTCATTCACAGACCCCCTACATATTTTAGAGATCATCATATGAAAAGCCAAGGCCAAATGTATGAATAAACAGACCAGGCCCTTCTCATTTGGTGGGCACCAAGAACCCTGAAGGGCTGTCTACTCATAGATTTTTTCCAGTGGTTTTCCCTCTGTCCTGAGGTCATCAAATAACTTCCTTGAAGGTGTTCTGGGTTTCTGAGCTCTGTATCAAAAATGCAAAAACCTGCATGGTTATCCCTCTGGAGGCAGAATACTTGAAGTCATGATCACAAACACCGAAAGGGAAGTGCTTGAAAAATGAGAGCAAGGTTAAAACTTGGTGGGGTGAGGAATGACATGCCCAGGAACAGGAAGAGAGGTACCAAAAGAGGAAGAGGGTGCCAAGGCAAATCTCACCTCCCTCCCAAATGTTTTAAAGGTACTAAGAGAAGTGAGAGATGCTTCTGCTTATACCAAGCATTTCCCAAACCAATATTTCCCATGAGAATACAAAAAAAAAAAAAGATAGAATGTTACATTTGATTTTTTCACATGTATTCATGTATATTCACAGCAGCATAATCAAAACCTTCCCATCTGAATTTGGAAATTGGTTCAGTTTTCTGCAGTTGCTTGTGGCAGCTCAGACTTTATTTGAGCTTGTTTGTGCCTGCAAACTCCCTGGTGATAGAGCAAAGAGTCCTCTGAGATCATGTGGCACCGTCAATTTCTAGAACTCTTTTCATGTTTTCTGATGCAACCGAGCATAACAATGTTGTATCCTAGTAAACATGGAAATGGCGTAAGGCCGACATCACTCTGTTTCTGAAAATAATAGACTGGTTTAGGGCTCAGGTTTGAATCCAGGAATCTGCTTGTAATTTTCATTTTATACCAGGTTACTTACATTCTATATGCATACATTAACCAGAAGAACAGGAACCAGTTATGCAAAGTCCGTTATGTATTCAACTGTACAGGTTTAAGAATGGACAGGTGCCAGAACAGGCTGGAAATGTATCTGCCCTTTGCTCATTCCAACTGCCCTTCCTATGCAAGGCAGGCTGAATTTGATCTCTCACTATGTAAATGCCTTCCTTTTCATGCTGATTTTTTCGGGCTGGGTGGCAGAAAGGAAAAACCCTCTTCTTATTACCGAATCACTCACCAGTGTCTGACCTTGAGGAAGTCGCTAATATCTCTGGATGTCTGTGTCTTCATATAGAAGATAAGAGAATTATATAAGGCAATGGCTAAAGTTTTGTGAATATGAGACTCTAAAGAAGTGCAGACCTGTGAACTTGGTACTCAGGAGAAGCATGAATATTTGCTGAGCACCTTTCTTGCCAAAAATGTTTAAATCATATATGTCAAGAGTCATAAGCTTAGCCATGGAGGAAGAAAAAAATAAAACAGTGGTAAGTTGTCTTAGGTAAAGAATGGTTTAGAGTAAGAACGATTTAGAGATAGTGCATGCCTACTGTGTGTCAAAAAAAAGTTGGGCTAAGTGATTCACATAAATTGTATCATTTGCTCCTTGCAATAACCAGGTTTTTGTTTTTGTTTTTTTGAGAAAAGAAACTGAGGCTGAGAGCTTAAGTAACTCATTTTTGAGCACACAGATCACAGGCAACAGAGGCAGCATTCAAACCCTGGGTAGGCACACTCTAAATGCCACTGATATTTTTCAAAACCAAGTAGCCTACTGTTATTCATTATGCTATATGACTATTGGCATTGAACACATTGCCAGAACGTATTGAACATCAACATTTCAGTTCCCGTTAAAATGAAAAGATTGCTGTTAATAACTAACCTATAAAAATTAAAGACAGCCTCTTAAAGAAGAAAATAATTGGTTTCCATTTTGCAAAAAAAAAAAAAAAAATTAGATTAATTATATTTTATTATTAAATGACATTCAATAATAAAATTTTATCAGATTAACAGATTTGGGTAGGTTTGAATTATGTTTTAAATGTGTGATAGATTAAAATCCACTTCTTGCATGCTACTGTTGCTTGGTTACTACAGTTTGGAAAGGCTTTAGGTAGAGATAGGAAGTAGGCTTTTGAATGTCAGAGGTAAATACTGACATCCGTGATCTTGATTTTCTCAGCCAAACGTGTTACTCAGTCTAGACTTATGCTTAAGGTAGACTTCTTGAACTAAAGCCCTCTTAGAAGAACACTCTGAGGCTTAAGTCAATATATGATGATTAAGTGCCTTGGCCTTTTTAAGTATTTTATTAAACATGAGAGATTAAGAAAACCAGGCATCATAAATCTCCTTGTTCCTGGCCTACATATGTTCTAATAATAGAATTAAGAATTTGAAACATCTTAATCCTTTCAACTGGAAGAAGATGAGCTCATGTGACTAGAATACATGTTTCTTCAATCAGACTATATGGTTGTGCACTTTCACTTACTGAAATGAATTACATGTTAAGGATGTTCTAAGCAGACCTAGATATTTTGCAAGCTAAGACTCTCTCCTGAAATATCTATAAGGTAGTGGGAGAAAGCTTGCTTTTGTCAAGTGCTCTCATATTGCTGGTCCTCATCGAAAGCTAGTATGGGAGAGGAAGCAACCAAACACAAAGGTTTTGGATTTCATCGTGTACCAAGTTGGAGTCATTTATGACCCAATATTACAGGTAGTCAAGATGTGATTGGTCAATGTCTTAATTCCTGCAATTTCTTCCATTTCATTCCTATTCATTGAAATGTTCTCAGTAGAGCTAGATAGCAACAAACCTAATGTGAAATCATGGAAAACAGAGTAATGACTATGTTCTTTGAGAAAATCTCTTTTGATGGTAACACCATTATAATTTGACAGACTAAAAGCCTATAGCTGTAGCTTAAGCAAACAAAATTGTCTGTGCTGGATTGAATTCCTCAGTAAAGGGTTCACTGTGGACGGCAGTGGGTTTGGTTTTTTGGTTTGGTGGCCTTCTATTGACAAGGTATCTAATTTCTATCATGCTCGCCTATTGCGGAGTGGGCATAAGTGACAAAGAGATGGTCCCTATGTGTAAAAATTCACCCCACTAGGATGGCCGATTGTCAAATCACACCTTGTAAATTGCCTTCTCATTTTTCAGTTACTCCAAACACAAGTTGCTTTGCCCACTTCTGTATGTTTCCCTCCTTCCATTTTCTGCCTTAAAAACTGTCCTTAGTCCACAACTCAAAAAATAGACCTTGTATTCTATATTCACTATTTTCATGATAGTTGCTAAAAAATCTAGGTTAAAAAAATATATATGTATATACTGATAATTAACAAATATTATCTACTTTGTTTTGACAAATTGAGTGAAATGTAGAACCTAAATTTTTGTGTTGCTGTTAGGTGCCATTGAGTTGGTTCTGACTCATAGCCACCCCAAGTACAACAGGACGAAACACTGCCCGGCCCTGAGCCGTCCTCACAGTCACTGTTATGCTTGAGCCCGTTGCAGCTACTGTGCCAATCCATCTCATTGAGGGTCTTCCTCTTCTTCGCTGACCCTCTACTTTGCCAAGTATAATATTCTTCTCCAGGGACTGATCCCTCTTGATTGCATGTCTAAAGTGTGTGAGATGTAGTCTCGCCATCCTTGCTTCTAAGGAGCATTCTGCTTGTACTTCTTCCAAGACAGATTTGTTCATTCTTTTGGCAGGCCATGGTATATTCAATATTCTTCGCCAACACCATAATTCAAAGGCGTCAATTCTTCTTTGGTCTTCCATAAGTGCAATCAAAAACAACTCAAAATCAAAGACGAATAAATCAAGAGTGAAATATAATACAGATAAGTTCAACGGGAGTGATAATTATTTGGATTTGCAGATTAAACTGAATTTTTTGCCCCTATTACAGATATTAATCGTTACAATTTTAGTTAAAACAATATAGCTACCTAACCCAAATTCCTTACGCTTACCCTTCTATACTTGGGAAGATTGATGCCAAACCTTTCTGGTCTGGACGATTTATTTGAACCCTCAAATATAGCCCTGCAGAGGCTGACTTTGGAAGCAATAAAAATAGCAACTGCAGTCTACCACAAAATAGAACGCTTCTGCTACCAATCTGGCCCTTTTCTGCCCAGTCTGATTTATTTGAGGAACATTCAAACTGGGATTTAAAAGGTATAAAGAGGGGTGGTTATTGTTGTTGTTGGTTGCTGTCAAGCCTATTCTGACTCATGGCAACCCCACGTGTTACCGAGTAGCACTGCTCCACAGAGGTTTTTTTGGCTACAGTCTTTATGGAAACAGATCACCAGGGCTTTCTCCTGCAGCTTTGCTGGGTGGGTTCGAACCACCAACTATTAGGTTAGCAGTGGAAAGCTTAACTGTTTTCACTACCTAGAGACCTCATAAAAGGGGTAAAAGGGGTGGAAGATGCTTTTTCCGAATTTCAGATAATAGATTCCTTCTTGGCTCCTGTGAAGTACAGCTGAAGAAACAGAGGGCCAGTCTGGACAGATACAATTGTCTTATGTACGCTTATTTTGATTTTCCAACAGTCGCGTTTTAGGTACAATACTTTGTCTTAGAAATTCCCCGGAGAGCTGTTAGAGGGACAGGATTGCACAAATTAAAATGAATAAATAAATAAAAGAAAGGGGGAAAAAAAAGCCCAGGCCCATGTTTCTTTATTTGTGATTTATTACAAAATCACTTCTCAACTTGGTGCCAGGACAATGCTTGGGGCGAAGGGAAGGTTTGTTGGGACACGACTCTTCCTCGGGGCGCAGGTATGCTTTTGTATGGGAGAGGAACCTTCTCCAGCTCTAATGACTTTGACAAGAGCTGGGAAAGAGGCCTCGTCCTTTCTCACAAAGGTCTCATTGACAAAAGTTTATGATTTTTGTTCAAAAGCACTTCCTAACCAAAGAACAAGACTTTGAAGTTGATTCTTTGTTCAGTCATGCTTGTTATGGTTTCTTTAAGAAAAAGGAGAAGAAGAAGGTGAAAAAAAAAAAACCTTACTATCTTTATGGCCAATTCTTTTTACATAGAAAAAGTGAAAATATTTTTGCTTAAAGGATCCCAAGTAAAACAGAAAATTCTCCCTCAAAGTTGTTTTATAACACACATTTGATTAATAAAAACCAAAATCAAAACCGAACGTGTTGTCATTGAGTCCATACCCATCCATGGCGATCCTACGTGTCACAGAGTAGTACCACGCTCCACGGGATTTTCATTGGCTATAATTTTTATGGAAACCCTGGTGGCATAGTGGTTAAGTGCTACGGCTGCTACTGAAAGGGTTGGCAGTTCAAATCCACCAGGCGCTCCTTGGAAACTCTATGGGGCAGTTCTGCTCTGTCCTGTAGGGTCGCTATGAGTCAGAATCAACTCAACAGCACTGGGTTTTTTTGTATAATTTTTATGGAAGCAGATCACCAGGCCTTTCTTCTATGAAGTGGCTGAGATGGGTTCAAACCACCAACCTTTAAATTAGTAGTCAAGTGCAAATCATTTGCATCACCAAGGCAGCCTTTGATTACTAAAACCTAAAGTTAAATAACCAGTACCATATTTTTCCACAAATAACGCACCTGTAATACATTTTTTTTGCAAACTGCATCTTCCCACTTCCAGAAGGTATTTTAGTAAGCACTCTATGCTAATGTTTTTTACAGCAATAGATGGTATATGTTTTCCTCTGTGTACATAATTTATTCCATTGAGCATAAATGTGTGTGTGGGAGTATGTGTGAGTGTATGTGTTTGTGCTCCCTATTCAGCACGGAAACGGGGGGCAGAGTTCTGTAACTTGCTGTTTCATTTCCCAGATCTCTGTTTTTTAGTGTTGTCCCAAATTCACACAATTTCAAGGGAATGCTTAAAACGATCCCTGCTGTGATTTTTCACTTGCATTTTTTTTTTTTTTGTACCACTACAGACCGCACAGCAGCATTCTAACTCAAATCCAAGCTAAGCTTAATGAAGGCAGCATCGTCACTTTAAATTATCTACTTCTGGAAAAGTTCTGTGCTGTTTTTGTTCCCCTTTATGTACATACTGCTGGCAAGCATTTGCCACGTGTCTAGGCCTGGTAACTTCTGTGAAAGTTTTGCTTTCTTTTTGTTGTCGGGTCTTGGTGGTCTAACCATTGTCTGAGCTGTTCCGTCCACCTGGCCCCCAGCTGTCCAGTGGTTCTATAAAACCATGTTGAAAGCTCACTGTGTAGGATACAAACACCAGTCAAGAAATCACAACTGTCATGAAAAGTGTCCCACAGAAGAAATGGAAGGCCCTGTAGCCACTTGTGGCTGAAGACAGAAGGTTGTGCCTCTGGTAGACACTTCATGAGCAATTTTATTTCAGACCACAGACGTTATAAAATCACTACAGAAGATTTCCTGTAGCTCGACACTCCACTCCTTTAGCCAAGTCTACTAAATGCATTTTCTTCTTATTAACTTTCCTTTTATATTGAACTTTATATTGTAAACTACCTCCTTTTATTGTTATCCTCCAAGGAGCAGTTTCTTGGCATAGGCTGATGGTGAAACAGTGCCAAAAACATTTCTGGCACAGGGTAACAATTAAAACTGATATACCAACCTAGCAAAGAGAGATTAGAGTATTTCCCAGCACTGCTTTCTTGATTATTTCAGAAGAAGGCAACAGAGCTCTATGGGCTATTTCTTTGCAGAGGGGAAATGTGATATCTGAAATTATTTCTTTGGACCTAGCACTAGCATCATCATTACCCTGAATGTTGCAGAATTCATATTTAAAATAATTTTTTTTTGTATCAATGGTTTTCTTCGCTTCTGAGTTTTCTTGCTTCTTTTTCTCGTAGTGGTTCTTTTTTTTTTTTTTCTCATTTGAAATGCAGGCTAAAATTAAACTGTTGTGCTTTTTAAATAAGTTACAGTAAGAATACAGGATAAAAGAAACTGAACAAAACTAAACACATTTAACAGTAATAACATGTCTGTGGTTGAAAATTACCCAAGAACTCAAATATTAAAATAGGGTGTCTGGGGCATCACTGTTAAGCTACTTTATATAGAAAACACCTACAAGTTGCTAATAGGTATAAATCCTACATGCTGAAAGTTTTGTAGTAACTTGTTAATAACCTTGCCTTCCTCTACTATAATATCATGATGGCAAGAAACTGGACATGTCTTGGGGCCAAATGATGGAATTCCACCTAGCAAGCCATTTCCTTTATGTTAGTCTAAAAAACTAGTGAGTGGAAACTCTTGGAGTGAGGGCTTCAGGTACTGGTGTCAATTGATAAGCAGAAGAGAAGCAGAGTCCCCCATTCATCAGTGTCAGCCAATCTAGAAGTGGAGTGCTATAAGCAATAGATGGATGGTCAGGGTGAACTTTATAGTGGTTCAAGTATCAGGCAATTCAAATATTAGCTTGTTGTAAATGCATGGTCCATAATGGCATCACCTTCAGTCAAGACTGCTTTGGCTTTGTCGTCTTTTCCAGTATCTTTCGTCATATCCTAGCACTGTAGAAGCCAGCATAGCATAATGGGTTGACCTGGTCTCTGCAGTCAGAATACGTGGCTGTAAATCCCAGGTCTACCACTTCCTAGTTGTGTGACATTTAGCCAGCCAAATAGCTTCTCTCTGGCTCCATTTTCTCATCTAGAATAAAGACAATAATAGTAGCTACATTATAGGAGTCTTGTAAAGACTAAATGAGATGATCTGTTTGCACATCAGTCAATGTCAGCTATTACTATGTCATGGCAAAGAAATCAGTGACGACTTTCAGGCTTAAATCTCCAGTTATTTTTATTAATTAAGAAATATCCCCACTTCAGTGATAATTTGAATTATCCCCTGGAAAATTAAATTTATTCCTGCTTCTGCCATGATACTAAATGGGGTTCTCTGAAGGCCCCCCTCACTGCAGAATAACTAGACTCTGGCTAGACCTAATCATCTGCTCCTGTAAAGATTACAGCCTAGAAAACCCTATGGGGCAATTCTACCCTGTCACATGCGGTGACTGAGTTAAAAAAAAAAATCGACTTGACAGCACCCAACAACAACAAGCTAGAATGCACTCTTGGAGGCATTAATGGACCCACAAGAAGTATAGGCTGAGCTGGAATAGGATACAGAAGAGTGAAGCTGAGGGCAAAAGCCAATTGCAGTACTGCTTTTGGAATACTGAGCTTGATCCAGATACGAGGGGTGGAAGCTCAACCTGGACCTTAGATGCTGGGTTGAGTACCCACAAAAGCAAATCTTCTCTGGAGGAAACATCCAATTTAGGCATTTATATGTCTTGCAGATGAAGATCCATCAATGAGCTCACTATTACTATCACCAAGCACATAAGAAGGCATGCCACTGTGAAACCAGCAGACACGAACAAGCGAAGTGTTGGCTAAGTACATGAATTCAAGTTGAAAATTGACTACAGCCCCACTCCAAGGTGGCCCTGAAGAACAGCATCGAGGGGTCATCCACTTCATGTCAAAAAAAGAATGCACATAGCTTTGTGAGCAGTGACAAGCAGTTTGGCTGGGTGGCTAGGGACATACAAGACTAGAAGACTGAGAACAGGAGTGCTAGGGAAGAGATAAATGGATGATGCAGTGGGAAAGAACACAAAGAGTGAGAATCTTTGTTTCCCACATTAAAGCCAAACAGGGAGCAATGCTCACTGCAGAAGAGACCACCAAGTTGACAGAATTGCACAGCCAGTAGATGTCAACCAGACTCCTCCCATTGGCCATCCTAGAGCTTAAGCAACGGGCTCATGTACAGAGTAACTACAGTAGCTGAGATGGACAATTTGCCCAACAGCGAAGGTTGCTTGTCACCAAGGTTGCTAGCAACAAAGATCAAGACCGTGCCTCTATAGCTCTGGGTTCCAGGGTAGGGCTGCTGTCACCAGGGAATACAGTAAGAACCTCACTAAAATTAAAGCTAGGACTGTCACATATAATTTGGAATCTTCATTACAATAAGCCATGACAATAAGGCACAGAAAGTCATTACCATGAGGAGGTAGAACAATTGCTACAAAACAAGGCCAGGGAGGAATATGTTTGACACTTGAGTGATCTACTGGGACATCTTTTGGTGTCCCCATGTCCAGTTTTAACAGTAAGTGGGTAAGTACTGGTAAAACAAAACAAATGAAAAAAAAAAAAAATCCTGCTCAATAAGCATGGCAACCATGGGTTCTGATTCCTCCAGGACGAAGTTCTAGGTCACCCCATCAGGCACACTATCTAGACCAGCAGAAATGCTACAGGAGGGGGAAGGAAGTCTAGAATGTGTAATGGAAGACAAACAGTGAATATCAGTTACTGCCTTGGGACCAACCGCTGTGACAGGGACTATACCTCATCTCAATAACACTCTTTTTTCTAGGGTTGCTAAGGCTGTAATGTGGAATGGAGACTTAGGGGATAAAGGTGAATTTCAGTTTGATTCACTTCCTTACATATGCCTGAGATGCCACAATCAAACTAAACACATATATTATATAACCTAACTTTTCTGGATATGTTTTTTTTATAGCCTGCAAGGATCACACTTCTTTTTAATGATAATAATAATTCTAGGTTTTCTTTCTTCTTGAACACAGGCAGTTGTCCTTTACCAAGCTACCCTCCCCAATTGTTCTTGATAATTTCTCTAAGAAATGTGTCTGTGTTCCTCAAATCAGCCAGCCTGCCCTCTGGAGCCGGATTACTGGTTTGCCCTTTTTCAGGTTGCCTCTTAGTATTTTAAGCATGGCTTCAATCATGCTAATGCCACTCCCTCTATAAAATGGTGCCTTTTAAGATTCCTCAGCCTGCAGGTCACAGAAAACTCATCTCAAACTGGCTTACACAATAAAGGAGATTTACTGGCTTCCATAACAGGAAGTCCATCTGTAGGGAGGGCTTTAGGATTGATGAACTAGCAGCTCAACAGTGTCATCAAGAACATACTTTCTTCTACTGCCCTATTCTGCCTCCAGGGTGTTAGCTTCATCCTAAATCTGACTCCCCTCTATCTCCAGTCCTCGTGACCCCATGGTCATGGAAGTCTGCCAGTAGCAATAAAGCCACGTGTTTCCGCATTCTTGTTAAACAGGAAAGAGTGTGTCTAATCCTGCACTTCAAAGGAGAGTACTGGGACTCACCCTGACTGGTTAGCCTATTACATAACCAGCCAAGGAATAACATGTCTTGATCAGCTTAACCAACCAGGACCCACCTCTAAAGCTAGGGTAAGTTCCACTTTCCCCACAGTGTGCTAGCTATGTTGAGGAAAGGTGAACAAAGATCTGGGAATGGATGCTAAGTAGCAACTAACAATGTTCACTACCCAAAAATCCCAATGTCGTCTAGTCGATTCCGACTCATAGCGACCTTACAGGATAGAGTAGAACTGCCCCACAGAGTTTCCAAGGAGGGCCTGGTGGATTCAAACTGCTGACCTTTTGGTTAGCAGCTGTAGCTTTTCACCACTACACCACCAGGGTTTCCAACAATGTTCGCTAGGAGCGTTTTATTCCTATGCCTGGACAAGGCACTCCTCCTAGTTCCCCATGGAGCTATAGACTTTAAAATAACAACACAGAACATTTACAAACAAACACAAAACCTTAATAATGGACCTTGGATATGATTGCTGTTGGTCTCCATAGGCCAATCTCTACTACATGGAATAAACTTTATGCCAGTTTCCCCCCAAATTTTACTATGGACATACGTCCCCTGGACATCTTGTTTTTAAAATGTTGATGCTATTTCAGTAGGCCTGAAATCCTGCAGTTCAAACAAGTTCCCAGGTGATGTCAAAGATGTTGGTCTGGGGGCCACACTTAGGCATCTTCTCTCTCATCTCCTGGTCAACCACCAGAATGCCGTGGCCACTCTCCCATCCTGGAGAGGAAGAGCTCTTCAGCTTGTCTCTTCTTCTCTCAACAGACTGATCCCCAATGCCTTGAGGATCAATGAGAAAAGCACAGATTCTTCAAATGAAACACCTGGCAGAGTTTTAAGTTCACTCTCAAGGAAGGCAGAGTTTTAAGTTCACTCTCAAGGAAGACAGACTTTATATTATTATAAAAGCCTCACTCCACATTGTTTCAGATCTTTCCCTTTTAAGTAAAAGCGTTGCTTTATGATGGCATACTCAAAGGAGTTCTTAAAGTGTCTTTTTCAGAAAACAAAGATGCATATTTCCTCAATGGTAAATTTAAACTTCTATAAAAAAAAAAAAAAAACTTCTATAGCTAGGAGAAAAACCAAAAACACTATAAACAACAAAAGCTGCACAAACAGAAGCTTCAATATGACATTTTTTTTTCCTCACACTTACAGCCTTCAAGACTATCTGCTTATCAGTTTGTCATACTGCGGTGGCTCGTATGTTGCTGTAATGCTGAAAGGTATGCCACCAGTATTTCAAATGCCAGCAGGGTCATTTTTGGTAGACCGATTTCAGCAAAAGTTTCAGAGAAACACACACTAAGGAGAAAAGCCTGATTGTCTACTCTGAAAATTAGCCAATGAAAACGTTCTGGATCACAACAGAACGTTGTCTGCTCTCTTGCTTTGGCCACATCATCAGGAGAGATCAATCACTGGAGGAGGACATCATATTTGGTGAAGTAGAGGGCCACCGAGGACAAGTGTACCCTTGGTGAGAAGGAGTGACGTAATAGTTACAATGATGGTCTCAAACATGCCAGCAATCCTGAGGATGACATGTTGTTAGGTGTGGTCGAGTCAGTTCTGACTCATTGCAAACCTATGTACAACAGAACCAAACACTGCCCGGTCCTGTGCCATCCTTGCAATTGTTATGCTTGAGCCCATTGCTGCAGGTCTTCCTCTTTTTCTCTGACCCTCTACTTAACCAAGAATGATGTCCATCTCCCAGCACTGATCCCTCCTTATAACGTGTCCAAAGTATGTGAGAAGAAGTCTTGTCATCCTTGGTTCTAAGGACCCTTCTGGCTGTACTTCTTCCAAGACAGATTTGTTCATTCTTTTTAGCAGTTCATGGTGTATTCAATATTCTTTGCCAACGTCATAATTCAAAGGCATTGATTCTTCAGTCTTCCTTATTCATTGTCCAGCTTTTGTGTGCATATGAGGTGATTGAAAACACCATGGCTTGGGTCGAGTGCCCCCTAGTCCTTAGTGACATCTTTGCTTTTTAACACTTTAAAGAGCTCTATTGCAGCAGATTTGCCCAGTGCAATGCAGACATAGGACTGGTCAGTGTTTTGGTTTTCTGGACATTAAATTACCATGAGCCAAAGTTAACTCAACAGCAGTTACCTATCTATTTATCTCTATCTAGCCATAATAAAGATATATATATAGATATATATGTATACATGTCTGTATGTATATGTGCACACACATGCTTACTGGAACAAATAATGCCAATAGTTCATGATATATTTACCCCCCCCACCTACTTTTTCTTTTAAGGATTTGGGTGGCTTGCCTGGAAATCTAAACAGAGTTTATAATAACATTTTTATTTGAGTATGCATTTCATTTCCAAACAACTAACTTACCAACTTTTCAAACACAATTAATCTGCAGAGAGACAACCAACACACAGGAGAACTACAATATAGAAAGTATGGTAGCATGCCCAGGGGCACAGGAGGACCACTGGGGCATGGTAAGCAACATAAACAACCAACTTCCCCTGTACAAAGTAAGTTTGTGACTAGTATTAGAACAGAATTCAGGAATATTAATTCATGGTCATCCTATTTATTGTTGTTGTTAGTTGCTGTCGGGTCATCGCCAACTCATGGCAGCCCACGTGTATAACAGACTGAAACGCTGCTGGGTCCTGCACCACTTCCATAATCATCAGTATGTTTGAGTCCATTGTTATGGCTATTGTGTCAATCCATCTCATTGGGAGTTTCCCTTGTTTTCCTGACCCTCTACTTTACTAAACATGATGGCCTTCTTCTATTTTTACTGCTTATTTATATTTTTTTTTTACTTAAAGCCGGGTTTTTTGATATTTAAGTGCAAGAGTGTACTCGAGGTGATAGCAACAGAGAAAAATACTTTTCTTCATAAAGAAGCCTAAACTGAGAAGGAAGTGGGCTTCAAAGGGAGAGCTGTACCTTGAAACTGGAGCCCACAGAAATGCCTTTTCAGGTGTGGATGGCTCTTCTTTATTCATGGGCCTTTCAAGCTAGTTCTACCTTTGTCTGTAATTAAAGGGCCAGGAGCTAGTTTTATATATAACTCAAGGCAATTGTAAAATATATTTCCCCTCTGTTTAAATAAATGCAATAATTTGTCCCATAATCACATTAGTCTCTGCGAGCTCTTGAAGTTTTATTAAGGTGTAACCCTTGAGTCACACTATTACTTGGTTATTAAGCGTGATTCTCATAGTACTTTTCAAAAATAGGAATCCTAACTTCATGTAATTTTAAAGAATGGAAGGTTTTGAAGACAAATCACCATGAAAACCATCAGAAAGTCCAGGCACATCCCTGTCCGTCTGAGCATAACATCTGCAGCATTGGCCACGCGCTAGTTAAAGAGGCGAGAGGCAGGCAAACATGGTGGTTAAGAGCATGGACTATGGGGTTGAGCTCTCTGGGTACAAATCCCGGCTCTGCATCTACCAGCTAGCCACGTGGTCTTGGGAAAGATGCTGTCTTGGTCATCTAGTGCTGCTATAACAGAAATACCACAAGTGGATGGCTTTAACAACAAGAAATTTATTTTCTCACAGGCTAGTAGGCTAGAACTCCAAATTCAGGGCATCGGCTTCAGAGGAAGGCTTTCCCTCTCTGTTGGCTCTGGAGGAAGGTCCTCTTGTCAATCTTCCCCAGGACTAGGCGCTTCTCTGGGCAGGAATCCTGGGTCCAAAGGACACGCTCTGCTCCTGGTGCTCCTTTCTTGGTGGTATGATGTCTCGTCTCTCTGCTCGCTTCTCTCTTTTATGTCGCAAAAGGGATTGGCTTAAGACATTATGTAATCTTGTAGAACACATCAGTATATCTGCCACTAACCCATCTTATTACATCGTAGTGATGGGATTTTTGACACGTAGGGAAATCACAACAGATGATAAAATGGTAGACAATCATCCAATCATCCAAGTGAACCGTGACCTAGCCAAGTGACAGGTATTTTGAGGGGATACAATCGAATCCATGACAGACACCTCAGTTTCCTCTTCTAGGAATCAAGGAAAATGGTAGCACTTTGTTTAGGGCTGTTGGTAGAATAAATGAATTATGGAAAGTAAGGGACTTAGAAACAAATTCGGCACCGAGTAAGCACTCAGTCAGTGTCCGAAATCACTGTCAACATCTCACTGGTTCTCTAATAAGGACAATTTTATCCCCAGAGGACATTTGTCAATGTTCAGAGACATACTTGATTTTCAGGTCTAGGCAGGGGGGAGCTGCTGCTGGCATCTGGTGGGTAGGGGTCAGGATGCTGCTGAACATCCTATAATACTCAGGATAGTCCTCACCACCACCATCACCACCACCATCACCACCACCATCACCACCACCATCACCACCACCACCCCCACCACCCCCACCACCACAAGGAGGAATCATCCTGGGCGAATGCCAACAGTGACGAGGTTGAGAATCCCTGGCGCAGTGTGAAATGTTTCTTGTATATCAAGTCTATACCTCAGAAAGAAGTTAAAAGAAATGGGTAAAACTGGGACAACCTCTATGTTTAACCCTCTTACAATAGGTAATATATTCACTATGTAAAAACCCAAACCGAACCAAACCTGTTGTCACTGAGTCCTTTCTGACTCATAATGACCCTATAGGACAGAGTAGAACTGCCCCATAAGGCTTCTAAAGAGCTGCTAGTGGCTTCAAACTGCCTACCTTTTGGTTAGCAACTATAGCTCTTAACCACTGTGCCACTAGGGCTCCCTCTATGTAATAAAAAAAAAAAAAATAGGAAGCGTAAAAAACAGAACAAAACCCACTGCTGTTGAATCAATTCTGACTCATGATGAGCCTATTTTACAGAGTAGAACTGCTCCAGGGGATTTTCCTGGCTATAATCTTTACAGAAGCAGATGGCCAGGCTTTTCTTCCACGGTGCTACTGGGTGGATTTGAACCACCAACCTTTAGTTTGGTAGTTGAGCACAAACTGTTTACTCCACCCAGAGACCTTTTAATAGGAAGCATACCCCTCTTATTTTCAGTATAGCATGCATATAGAAAGTGCATATATCATAAGTGTGCAGCTCCATGAATTTTCACAAACTAAACACACCCCATATAACTAACACTCAGTTCAAAAAAATAGAATATTGCCAGGATCCCAGCTACCCTCCTCCGTGAAAGGAACCACAATTCTGACCTGAAACAGCACAGATTTTCTTCTGTGTTTATACTTTGTATTATAAATGTGGAATCAAACATTAAGTATTCTTTTGTGGTTGAGTTTTTTTTTTTTTTTTTGCTCAAACATTATAGTTTTGAGATGCATCCGAATTATTGCAAGTAGTTATAGTTTGTTTATTCTCATTGTTGTGTAGTCACCCATTGCGTGTGTATGTACATATGTCTGTCTGTCTGCACTGCACATGCAGACAGGCTGTGTGTGCCTCAGGCTCCCAGGCTGCCATAGGCTGCTAAGAATGTGACAAATACACCCACTAGCATCAACCAGTCCGTGGGTGCTATGCTCATCTGTGATCAAGCTGGACACATGAGACACTTACACGGTCTTGGCAAAGTGAAAGCCATTATTATCATCTATAGAAAGTAAACAGTAAACAATAACCACAGATTTCCAACGGAGAACCGTTTACCCTTTCCCAAATTACCTGTGTCCATTCTTAGGACCCTGGGCATGCGTGCCATGGTTCAGGTCAGATGTTGAGTTCAGGTCACTGCAGCTTCTGGCTACCACCACGCTGCTTGGGGGAGGGGGGTCTGCACAGCTCTCAAGGTTTCTGCCGTGCCCTGGGCCTCACTAGGTCTCCAAAGCCTCTGCCACTGGGCCCTTTTTGCTGGCTTCTACCATGCTAACCAGGACTACAGGGTTCTCTTGCCACAATGCTAATCGGACCCCTGCTGCCCAAGAGGGGATGTAGGTAATCCTAGCATGGGGATCACTCAGGCCTCTCTTGCTCTGCACAGCAAGTGTTACAACTCTTTTAGCTCTGCTGCCAAGCCTCCTGCCCAAAGGAGCTCAGCTCTCGCTTATTGACACTGTCTCTTGCTGTCTTCAGTGTTTGCCCTTTTTTCTGGGTCTAAGAGGTTCTCTGTGCAGGGACCCTGGGCCCTTGGTCCGAAGGACTTGCTCTGCTCCAGACCCTTCTTCTTGATGGTAGTGAGGTATCACCAACCTCTGTGAGGTTAGCCCTTTTAAGCCTAGCAGGATGGCAAAACTGACCAATCCCCTCTGTAGATCACAGTCAGTTTATTCACGTAATGACAATAAACTGTCCAATCCTTGCAAGGTTTTACACACCTTATTTGCGTAGTCTCAGTCAATCATTTTGTGTGAGTTACAAGACCACGGATAGAAAGGCCCTTTAAACACAGTTCACTGCACCGCAGCATAAACACACCACAAATTAAACATCCGTTCTACCCTTGAAACGCATTTTGGTTGTTTTTGCCTTGGGGGTATAATGAATAATGCTGCTGTGTACATTCTAGTACATGTGTTTTGGTGAAAATACATGAACTTCCGTCAGGTACAGCATTTACAGCATAACCTTTTGAAAATAATGTCAAACCCAGCCGTGACTTCCCATTACAGTTCAACTAAAATCCAAGGCCCTTTAAAGTGTCCCATACTTCCTAATTTGCCTGGAATAGTGCCACCTTCTGTCTGCTGTCCTGTCATCTGCCTTCACTATCGAAAGTGTGCTGGTTTGGATGATAAATGACATTTATGGTTGAGGGCATTGGTGGTTCAGTTATAGAATTCTCGGCTTCTATGCAGAAGGCCTGGATTCGATTCCCAGCCGATGCATCTTTTGTTCAGCATCACGGCAACACATCAGCCTACACTGGCGGCTTGTGCGCTGCTAGGATGCAGAACAGGATTCAGTGGAGCTTCCAGACTAAGACAGACTAGGAAGAAAAGCCTGGTGAGCTACTTCTAAAAATCAGCCAATGAAAACCCTATGGATCACAATGGTCCAATCCACAATGGATCATGCGGATGGCACAGGACCAGGCAGCATTTTTGCTCCATTGTGTGTGGGGTTGCCAAGTTGGGTGACTCAAGGGCAGTTAACAACGGCATTGTCTTATATGTAGCACCCTGCTTGACCTGCCTCGCTCATTCTTCCTGACTCTGCCTGCAGTTCTCCCATTTCCCCCTCTGCTCCAGCCACACTGGGCTCTCTCTGGGTACGCAAACACTCCACACTTCTTCCTGCTTCCATGCCTGTCATGCCTGTCATATGTATTCATTCTTTCAGTCTGAGCATATTTGGCACCTTTACATCCTTCAGTTTTGAGTTTAAATGTCAGCTCGCCTGAGGGGCACTACCTGGTCAGGCTATACATGTTCCCCCCGTCCTCATATTTACTATGGTGGCATGTTCTTTCCTTCATAGTACTTATCTTACTATGCAATTTTTTATTTGTGAGCTTTAGTGTTTGTTATCTTTCTCCCAAGCCCAGCTAGACTGTAAACTCCACTACGCTGAAACTTATGCCTTTTTTTTCAACTCTAAATAGCCAGTTAATTTCTGTTATGTGTCTAAACGAACGAATTATCAAAACCAAGTGAAAATCAGAAACACACCCCTAAATGGTTCTTTAATGCGATTTCTTTACAAATAATGGCACAGGCAGTAAACAAGGCAAAAGTAAAATGTTTTAGGTTAAAAAACAAAACAAAAAGAATGAAAATGAACAATAAAAGTGAAAAAAAAGGAAGAAAAAGAATACACACTTTATTACATAACCCATATAAAACTAGGATGCCCAGCTCCAGTATCAGCATGCTATCATACTCAGAAGAAGTAAAATTAAACACATATTCAATGTTCAAAATATTAAAAATTACTTTGAATTTATTCAGGTTTCTAGAAGACAAGTCAAAGGAAATAATGTTATACGGTAAACAGAAGCAAGCAAACAGACAAACAGACAAACAATTGCTGTCAAGTCAGTTCTGACTTATGGTGACCCAATGTGTTTCAGAGTAGAACTGTGCACCATAGAATTTTCGGTGGCTGTTATCTTTCGGAAGTAGATTGCCAGGCCTTTCTTCTGAGGGCCTCTGGGTAGACTCGGATCACCAACATTTCAGTTAAAAGCTGGAAGATTAGCTGTATCACTCAGAGATTCCTTAATCACAATAAACCTGTTGCCTTACAGTCGATTCTGACTCATAATGACCCTATAGGACAAAGCAGAATGGCCCCATAGAGTTTTCAAGGAGCAGCTGGTAGATTCAAACTGCCGACCTTTTGGTTAGCAGCCATAGCTCTTAACCACTACGCCACCAGGTTTTCTGATCAGAGCTCCTTAATCCCAATAGTCATGCTAAAAATCATTAGAGTTAACTCATTTGATCAGATACTGTCTGTGGGGATCTGTGCTGGGTGCTTTTTACGTTATCGAATTTATTTCTGGTATCGCATTAATGCTGTCACTGTCCCTAGTTTTACATATGAAGGGGCTGAAAGTTGGAAAGCTCAAGAGATTCGACTACAATAACACAGCTAGGGCTTACCTGGCAGACCCAGAACTCACTGCCATTATTTCTTGACTCTAGAACTTGAGTTCTTAATTGTTACACTCCATGATGTGCCAATGATAAACTCCAATTAGTTCCATGTTTTCCTTCAAACCAGGACGAAACAGGAGTGGTTATAAAAGAGTATTTGACCCCCATTTTTTCCTTTACTTCAGAGTAAAATTGCTAGTTGCCAAAAGACAGGCAGTGACTGGAACTTTCTTGCCACGATAATTATCAAAATGAAATGAACTTGAACGTAACAGGGAGGACAAAACTCAGAATTCTCAGCCTGAGAGATGCTTACTTTCAGAAAGAGCCTTGAATTTATCTCCATTTTAATGTCTTTCCACATTTTAAAATATTAGTTGAAAAGGGGGATTTGAGAGGGCAACATAGCCAAAGAAAACATTCAACACACTGTTACACTAGAATTTTATTATACTGAAGTTCACAGGCGCCCTTGCTGCTACTGCCTGTCCAGAGACTGGTGAATCAGTGGTTGTGTCTGAAAAGGAGACAAATAGGGTGGAAAAAATATCCATTTCTCTGTCTGTGTGTGTATTTTAAAAGCCAGCAAGGTTGCATCACGTAACTATGGTAACAAAGCGGTAGAAAAAAAGCCTTGTTTAAGTATTGACTTAACTTCATTTTTTAAACCACCGTGACACAGTTTTTTTTTTTTTCCTCCTCTTTTGTGCAGCAGACATTTATATTTTCATATTGTCATGGCGACCAAATGTGATTCACAGGGTTTTGTGCAGTAGGATAGAATAATTTGTCTCCTGTGGAGTCATTTTTTTTTTTTTTAGTGATGCATACTGCGGATAGAACAGATTAAAGAAGCCAGCTCAAGAGGGTGTATTTATGCCATGTGATGAGGGTGTATTTATGCCATGTGACAAGTACATACACAAGGAAGGATGACGTAATAACGTCAGTAATTTAGAGGTTCTGGCACATATCTGGGTGGTAAGGCCTGGCGATGGTAGAGTCACAAGTGTTGGGCTCCGCGCCCCTGTGGAAAGATCTTATTTATGGTTTTCTCTTGTTTTTTTTTTTTTTTTAAGAAACATTGGGGTTAAGATAGGATTCGCTCAAGGCTAGTAACGATTACTCTCCTGGCTCTACCAGAAATAAAGCTATGTACTCCACTCCTTAACTCCCCATCTATACATTGGGACTCGTTTATAAATTGTAAATTGTCTTTTTCTCACAAGATGACAATGACTCAGGGAGTAGAGCGCCACCTCCATCCCTTGGCCCCCTGGAACCTCTCCCCAGCCCTGTCAATCTCCTCTTGCTCCACCTCCCAGTTTGTATTTGGGAAAAGCAAAACCGTTTCAGTTGCTAGGTGTAAGTGGCAAATTGCATGATCTTAACAGAGTCCCTTGCGGGATGCGTTCCAATACAAACTTGGGTTAAAGCAGTAGAATGCCTTTGTTTTGCTGGAATTGTTTCTTTTCAAAAGCACATTTTTATTTTAGGATATTTTTTAATTTGTACAAGAGTTGCACATACAGTACAGAAACATCTTGTATGCCCCTCACCCAGTTTCCTCTATAGCCATTATCTGACATGGCCTTGATATTTATCAAAACTAAGAAACAAACGTTAATAGATCACTGTTAAGTAAGCGCCAATCTTTTTTGGATTTCTCCAGATTTTCCATTAATACCCCCTTTCTGTCCCAAGGGAGGTGGTGCAAGCAGTTAACATGCTGGAGCTAACCAAAAGGCTGGTGATTTGAGTCCACCCAGAGGCACCTCAGAAGAAAGGCCTAGGGATCCACCTCTGAAAAATCAGCCATTGAAAACTGTGTGGAGCACAGTTCTACTCTGACACACATGGGGTCGATAAGAGTCATAGTCAACTCAATGGCAACTGTTTTTTGTTTGTTTGTTTCTGTCCTAGGATCTAATTGAGGGTACCTCCTTTCATTTACTAATTGTTTCTTTAATTCTGTAAATGCAAGGATGGGGTTTTGCAATGTGATAGAGTGTAAAGCCCACTAGAGAGGCAGGCAACCAGGATCAGGCCTAGATCTGACCACTGCAAACGAGCGTGGTGACCTCGAGCTTCTAAACTGCCTATGAGCACCTTCTCTGCAAGCTGAATATGGATCACACTCTGTGTCAGCCAGAGCAGGGACTGATAAGGCACTGCTGTTCCTTGGCGTGGTTCACCTGAAACAATTTGTACCACTAAAATGAGGACGATGAAAATTGACCCGTGAGTTTCTGAATGGGGCAAATGGTTAATGTGCTGGGCTGCTAACTGAAAGGTTGGAGATTCAAGTCCACCCAGAGGCTCCTCGGAAGACCGTCTTGGTGATCCATGTCCTATAAATCCACCACTGAAAACCCTAGGGAGCACAGTTCTACTCTGGCATAGATGGGGGCGCCATGAGTTGGAGTCGATGCCAGGGTGACTGGTGAGGCACTCATTACTGGCTCCATTTGCATTTGCCAAAGGGGAGTCCACTCTGCTATGCAAGAAAGGAAAAAGAGGGAGACTACAAATGTACCAAGCTCAAGAAAAAGAAGAATCCTGCATGGGAAAACAAGGGCGCTAATCATTCCCACGTCTTCGGTTAGCAATCTGCAATCTGCCTTTCAGCTGCGACTCCAGTGGCCTTGAGACAAGGAAGAAAGGGAGGGGAGCCAGTGTGGAGGAGGCGCCTGGCCAAGCAACCCTTTTAGCTACTGTTTCCCTCCCTTCCTCCCCCACCACTTCCCTGCCCCCTGCCCTTCCCGCCCTGCACGCTCTGTTCCTGTCTGTTACCGATTTTGCCCTGGCCCTCTCCCTCCGCAGGACACCAAGCCTGCAAGCTTGCAAAGGCCAAACAAAACCGGGACTCACAAATATGTAACTGTTTTCCTTAGCTCGTGGCATAAATCAAAAAGAAAAAAAAAAAATTCTGTTAGCACAGGGCTCAGGAGTGTTTATTTTTTTGCCAGCTGCAACACGCTACCCTCACAGGGGATCACCTAAAACCAGTTATGGTTTAGGTTGGAGGGGGTTGTCAAACTTAAGCTGCGGGCTTGGCCTCTCTCGATGAATTACGACCTTGTCAAGAACCTATTTTTTTTAAATCAATGCAGGTTTTCTATCAAATCAAATACCTGCACACTAAATTATATTTTTGGTGCCAGGCTGGCTCTCCAATTTTTTTTTTTTTTCCCCTTGCTAGTTTTTTCCAACCTTCTCTCCACCGCCCGGCCCCCTCTCCTTGCCGTGATACAGTTTTTGTCCGTAAGAAGAAATTGAAAAGCACGCCCTGCATTTTGGGGGGAGAAGGGGAACAGTCATTTGTCATGCTCTGAGCATGCACTACCAGTGTTTACAAATCTGTCTCACTGGCTTAAATGACAGAAGGGCACCCATATGCTAATCACCCAAAAGGGGACCCTGGGATCTTCAACCCAGTAGCAGTGAAGACGTTTGCTTTTGGAGGGAAGGTGGTGATTCTTAAAAACAAATGGTGGAGGTGGGGAGGCCTTGAAGGTTGGGGGCTTTTAATATAGGTGTTGGGATAAAGACATAAATGTTTAGATCATCTCGTAAATAAATTTCTGAGCCATCCCCTCCCATTCCATGACTTGATGAATGTAAATGGATTTTAGAATCAGAAATTTCTTCTTCTTTCCCTCCTTCCTTCCTTCCCTTCTCCCATTCTTCCTTTTAAAAGAAGTAGGAGATTCTTCCGCCCTCAGTCCCTGCTCTTACTGACAGGTTAGATATCTCATTTTACCAGTTGCCGACCAGTCAATTCCCACTCATGGCAACCCTATGCGTGTCAGTGTAGAACTGTGCTCCACAGGGTTTTCAATGGCTGGTTTTTCAGAAGTAGTTCACCAGGCCTTTCTTGCAAGATGTTTCTGGGTGGACTCGAACTTTCAACCTTTCAGTTAGCAGCCAACAACTTTAACCATTTTCACCACCCAGGAACTTACTAATTTTAAGAAGTGAGTTTGTCTCCTAAACCAGCGGTGTAGTGGGCATGATATCAGAGTGGGAACTGCCTTTTCTTGCCACTCACCCTTCAAGCCAGCAGAGCTGGAAGTGCCTCTTCAAGAAATGTGGCAAGGAGTTTTCAATAATGTTGATTCCCATGTATCAAAATTCACTTAGGGCAAAGCCCTGGAGGCACAGAGCTCCGTATTGGCACCAAAGGCAGCCCCTTTACATGGCCCGGAAGTCTTTATTTGGTGGTTTTTCAATTAAATGCCACGTATACTTCAGGGCACATGTAAAGAACCCTCAAATGCATTGCAACCTGTTTTCATTCACAACCGGAATGGATAAAACATGGACAAGGAAATCCCAACCATCTGTGTTTGAGTCTTCCGAACCCAAATCAAATATTTTCTGGTTTGACTTGGGACATTTTTGATAGGTTGTCATGATGCCAGTGGCTTTTTTGAAGCACAATGAATGGCTGGTTTGGCAGGGATTCCTGTCTTCTCATTTTCCTCCACCTTATGCAGCTGTAGCCACCAGTCCTAGCAGAGGATTTGCTGAAGTAGGCACACTTGAAACTTCCTCCAGCCAGGCAGTCATGACTGCGACGGATGGTCCTCATTTGAGAAGTCCAGGGTGGACAGACTCACCAAGAGTGATGGATGAGAAAACAAAAGAAGGTTATCATTTACAAACTAAATTTGAAAAGCTACGACACGTGAGTCTAGTAGATAGAAGCCTAGGTGTACTGGAGTCCACCTGATTTTGCTATCTCTCCCTAATGGTCGTAATTCAATTTAACAAATATTTCACTGAAGTTTTGACTAAGTGTTACAGGATATGAATATGAATAGGACAATGTCCCTGGGTGGTACAAATGGTTAACACATTCAGCTTCTAACCAAAAGTTTGGAGGTTCAAGTCCACCCCGAGGCTCCTTGAAAGAAAGACCTGACAATCTACTTCAGAAAAATTAGCTGTTGAAAGCTGTATGGAGCACACTACTCTGACACACATGGGATCACCAAGAGTCAGACTTAACTCAACAGGAACTGGTTACGAACAGGACATGGTCCCTAATCAGAACAAGCTTATGGTCTAACAGGTGAGGAAGGACCAAAAACAACCAGTGATAATACAAATAACCCAACCCGAAAACAATAGACTTAGGCAAATACTAAGAGTGGACAGGTTGTTCTGGAAGTTCAGCATCCCTGTGCCTCACCCCAATTTTTCTTTGGGAAATCACCCCTATATCACCCCTATTGCCCTATATTTTGAACTCTCAACCCATCTGGCTTGGATGGAATTCAGCTTGATCTCAGTTTCAAAGATGGGCCCTCATTGGTCTAAGCTAATTAATGAATCTCATCCTCCTGGCTTCAGTTACTAGACTAGAGATGGGGTTAAGGTCTAACCTGACTAATAAGAATAGAATGTGTTGGCTCAGACTAGAGTCTGGATCCAAGACTTATGTAAAATTGTTGTTAGTTGTTGTCAGGTCAGCTCCGGCTCATGGTCATGGTGACCTTACTTAGACTGAAACGTTTCCTGATTCCGTTCCATCTTCAGGATCGTTGGTGTGCTTCAGTCCATGGTTGTGGCTATTGGGTCAATCCATCTTATGGAGGGTTTCCCTTGTTTTTGCTGATGCTCTACCCACAATAATGTCCTTTTCTAGTGATTAGTCTTTCCTGATGACATTCCAAAGTAAACAAGACAATGTCTTGCCATTCTTGCTTCTAAGGTGCATTCTGGTTGTATTTCTTCTAAGACTTACCTGTTTCTTCTCTTGGCAGTACAGTAACCAAAAAAAAAAAAAAGAAAGAAAAGAAAACTAAACCCACTGCCGTCGAGTTGATTCCAACTCATAGTGACCCTATAGGACAGAGTAGAACTGCCCGGTAGAGTTTCCAAGGAGCATCTGGTGATTTCGAACTGCCGACCTCTTGGTTAGCAGCCATAGCACTTAACCACTACGCCACCAGGGTTTCCAGTAAAGTAACTAAGAGACTGATAATCTCTTAGTGTAGACAAGGGGAGGGAAATGGGCCAACTGCATGAAACCTGGGGCCAGACAAGGCCCCTTAGCCCTAAAAAAAAAAGAGTAAAAAGCAGTGGCTACTTCCTGGGGCCAAACCATCTTTAAAGCTGCATAACCTCTGATGTGGATGGAATTTGTCCCTGGCAAGTGAATGGCTATCCAGGAACATACATTTCCCAATTCTTCCTGCATCCCAAAAAGGCCTGTGACTACTCTGGCCAATGGGATGTGAGTAGAAGTAAGGGTGTCCCTTGAAGTCTAGGGTGACTAGAGTGCAGCTGTGCCTTCTTGCGCATTTGTTCCCCATCTGCCATCAGAAGATTTTGAGACCCTAGAATATGGCAAAGGTACGAGATGGAAGGATTGTGAGGCCCTGAACCCAAGTACAGAGGACAATCCTCTGGCTAGAAACAGCCACATTAGACTACTGCAGGAAGGACATTGATTTCAATTGTGTTAAGCCAATGAAATAATGAGATGTATTGGTCCAACTGACTAGCATCCAAGTTGATAGACCGGGGGAAGATGACAGCACAAGTCCTGGTATTAGTCTAGGAATTGTGACAAGCAGGGGGAAAGAATGGTGTAACCGACACACAGGATGGAATACTAGAAAACAAGAGAGAGAGAAAGTTCCATTCAAGATGAGCTGGTCTATAAAATTCTAAAACACATGAGCAAGACACTCAGAAGAACGATCAATAAAAAAAAGATTCTGAGTTGAGTTGAATTTACTCCATCCTAAATGTTGTGATTGATGTCGTTGGTTGCCATCAGGTTGATTCCAACTCATGACACCTCCATAAGTGCAGAGTAAAACTGCTCCATAGTGTTTTCAAAGTTATGACCTTTTAGAAACAGGTCACCAGGCCTGTTTTGCAAGGTGCCTCTGGGTGGGTTTAAACCACCAACCTTTTGGCTAGTAGTCAAGTGCTTAACCATTTGGGCCAGCTGAGGACTCCCATACTGAATGAATAAATAAATGAAAATGAATAAATGAATGAATAAATGTAAGGTCTGTAGCTAATACATGAGGAGCCCTGGTGGTACAGTGGTTAAAGTGCTCAACTGCTAACCAAGGGGTAGGCAGTTCGAACCAACATGTCACTGCACAAGAAAAGAGCAGACTGCTTTTGTAAAGATCACAGCCTGGGAAACTTTATGGGTTCTACTCTGTCCTACAGGATCACTATGCCTCGTTATCCGCTTGGCGGCAGTGGGTTTTGGTTTGGTGGCTAACACAGCCATTTTGTATTAAAAGGTAAAATCTGGATTTTTTTTTTTTTAACTGCTGGTTGAATATATAACAAAATGTTTGCCAATTCAGCTATTTTTAAGAGTACAACTCAGTGATATTCATTGCAGTCATCATGTTGCGCAACTGTCACCACCATCCGTTTCCTGAAGTTTTTCTTTACCCTTATCAGAAACTCAGTACTCCTTAAAAAGCAATACCTTCCCATACCCCCTCCCACTTGCCCCTGGTAACCACTCAGAAACTTTGGTCTTTATACACTTGCCTGTTCTAGATATTTCATGTAAATGGGATTATACAATATTTTTCTCTTTGGGCTGGAGTTATTTTATTCGAAATAATGTTTTCAAGGTGTGTTAATGTCATAGCATGTATCAGAACTTCATTTCTCTTTATGACTAAAAAATATTCCATTGTATGTATATATCACATTTTATTTATTCATTCTTCTGCTGGTAGACACTTAGGCTCTTTCCACTTTTGGGGCCTGGGATGCTTGAAGGTAACAAAGCATCCATTGTGGAAGGCACCCAAGCTGAGAGGGAAGAGCTTGACCTTGTATTCAGTTCTGCTTGAAACCAGCACTAACTCTAGACTTTTCAAATTCATTACTAGATCTTCTTTGCTCAAGCTAATTCATGTTAGATTTTCTACTAATTGAAACAGAAGGTCCCTAACTTCTTCTATTTCAAGGGCAGGTTTATGGGTGTGAAACGTGCGTGGTCACACAGGACCTCACGCTCAGAGGGGCCCCATGCTGGCTTTAATGCCATTTTGTTGCCATCTTGAGTACTTCCTGGTGGTGCAAATGGTTAAGCGATCAACGACTAGCTGAAAGGTTTGCGGCTTGAACCCATCCAGAGGCACTTTGGAAGAAAGGCCTGGAGATCGACTTCCGAACCATCACAGCCATCGAAAACCCTGTAGAGTGAAGTTCTACCCTGAAACACATGGGGTTGCCGTGAGTCAGAATCGACTCGATGGTGACTGTTTGGTTTTGGTTGCCATCATGAAAATCTTAATAATTTTTTAACAAGGAGCCCTGCATTTTCACTTTGCAAAGACCGCTGTAACTTACATAGCTGTTACCGATTAGTGCAGTTATTACACCTATCAGTAAAATGCTACGAGAATATGAAAGAGAGAAAGGTCATTAACTGAAGCAGACCTTGAAGAGAAGTAGGCCTTGGACAAGTACAAAAAAAGATAACAAATGTTTCAGAGGTAAAAGAGAAAGGATTGTTAAATGGTGACGTAAAGTGAACAATCTGCTGGCTGCCTGACCAACATCTGCATGGCCAGGAACAAGAGAAAGAGAGATGAGGAGAGCAGGTGGGTTCTAGATGGTGGACAGTGTTGAACAGCCTAGAGAGTACTTTGGCATTTATTCTTTAAGGTCCTGAGAAATAGTCAACAATGTTTCATAATGCTTGCTATGATTACATTTGTATTTTTTTTTTTAATTTTGGCAGCAGGGTAAACTGTTATAATGTTATTATAATTGTTTGGGGGGCAGGATGCTGAGAGTTTGGGATACAGAATGGAGAGGCAGTTTGGAAAGAAATGTTGTTATTAGCTGCCGTTGAGCTGGTCCCCAACTCATACTGACCCCATGGATAATGGAGTGAAATACTGCCCAGTCCTGCACCATCTACATGATTAGTTGCAGATTGGACTGTTGTGAGCCATAGGGTTTTTGGTGGCTGACTTTGGAAAGTAGACTGCCAGGCCTTTCTTCCTAGTCCATCTTAGTCTGGAACCTCTGCCAAAGAAATTTAAGGAGGATATAATGCAAGTAAAGCTTTTAGCTCAGATCTAGGCAGATAGTAGGTGATCAGCGAATGTTAGCCAGGATATTCTTTTTTTTTTTTTTCACAAGCAACAGAAATTGGGGATGGATTGCATTGGAGAGGAGAGAGTGGCAAAATTAAAAGTAAATCTTAGGGATGTGTTGTTATCATTGTTTTGGACTTTGTTTTTGTTTCTATTAAGTTAATTGAATCAAAATCTCCCCAAGCAGCTAAGACAGGAAAAACACAAGTCGACATTCATCCCATAAGTACAGCAAATTCTTCAGCTAGTAAAGGCCAGCATTGTATCCGGGAAGTCTCGTTCCCCCAGAAGGGCACTGGACACTGAGTTCTCTCATTTTATGGTTTTTGCCTGGGGTCATCCTCACACTGGTTCGAAGACTGAACCTGCCCATGAAGCATGCCTTGGACTAAATCATCTCTATAATCTCTCCTAGCCTTGCAATTTCTAGGGGAACAAATATTTCTTTGGAAACTGTGAAAGAAGACAGTACCCTGGAACACTTCTTCCTGTAGGATTTTAAATCCCCTGTAAATTACCAGACACCAGAAGACAACGTTGCTTACCTTAATGGAAAGGATAACTCGAATCTGCTCATAATTATCTAAATTTTATTTCCACTTGGGAGCTGGTGCCTCTGAACCACTGTGAATATAGGCATCAGATAGTCGCATGTTATTTCTATTCTAGGACTTTTATTGAAAAGGAAAGAAAAAATGGATTGCTGACTTTGGCTTCTTGGCACCAAGAGAAAGGCAGTGAAGATAAACTTAATTTTATTATAATCATTATTAAATAAAGACGCAGGAAAACAGCAAAGGTATATTTGAGATAGGAATTGTAAGAAATTTATGTAAATAACCATGTAGATTTTATACATCCCTTAGGCTTCAAGGGATATTCTAAACCACTCCTGCCCCTTTGTAAACTTTTTTTTTTTTTCCCCTTCATTTGAGGGGTTATCAATCCTAAGGTTTCCATTAAATTGGGCCCAAATTGCAAAAGCGTTTTTGAGACGAGAAAGTGACTTTCAAATCAAAATGTTTTCTTATAAAGGCATGGCTTTTTCTTTCAAGAATTAGGTTTTTAAATTCAAAGATTATGGTTTTGTTATTATTGTGGCAACTAACCAATTGACATTTTCCTACAGTCTCTAGTAGCCAAAGTATTTTGTTTTCTGTTCACCCAGAAGTGTGTCAGGATAGGCAATGGAAAGAACACAAAGTCTGAAGTTACAAGGTTTGAATTCAAATTCTCTTGCTCTTTGCACTTGGCATTAAGCAAACTACATCAATTTTTCTGGCCTTCAGTGTTCAATTAGGGATATTAATATTCATCATGCCTACTTCAAAAGATTATTGTAAATATAAAATATGAAAGTGAATTGCAAACTACATTTTACAAACTGTTGTCAAATGTTCATTGTTTAATACCTGTGACGCATCCGTTAAGGACCAGACACTTGGCTCAAAGGTGTAACCCTAAGACAAGGCGAGTATAAGGCAGTCTAGGGCAAAAAGGAAACAATATAACGCGATAAGGGCTAGAGGTATCAGTGGTTCCATGGTAGAATTCTCTCCTCCCATGGGGGAGATCCAGATTTGATTCCTGGCCAATACACCTCACATGTAGCCTCAATCTGTCTATCAGTCTGTCAGTGGAGGCTTGCATGTTGCTATGCCGCTGAACAGGATTCAGCGGAGCTTCTAGGCTAAGACAGACTAAGAAGCAAGAGCTGTTGATCTGCTTTCAAAAATCAGTCAGTGCAAACTGCATGAACCATGATGATCTGATTCACAACTGATCACGGGGATGGCGCAGGACCAGGAAGCTTTCCATTCCATAGAGCACAGGGTGGCCATGGGTTGATGCCATCTTCATGGCAACTAAAAACAACGACAGATAAAGGCTAGGATTCAGGAAAGAAAAGATTCTAAGAAAGCATAAAAGTAAGACATCAAAGGCACATTAGCCTGCAAGGGGAGACAAAGAACGTGATACCAGAGCTGAAATCCAAATCTTCCTTCACTACTTCGTTACCTCCTTAGAAATGAAATCCCAGGTAATCAGCAATGGATAACTCCATTGCCTGGTCTTCTTAGCACAAAAGCCAACATACTTCATTGATCACCGAGGCAGACTATCTACACGGGCCAAAGCCCCACACTCCCCAGTTAAGCATTCAGCCCTCTACTCTGTGCACATGGGAAGGTTTCCAAAGTGCAGGGAAATTGCCAGAATGCAATGGGAAGCCCTACTGAGCAAAAAAAAAAAAAGTAATATTTTCCTTCTTTTTTGTAAAAGTGGTGGATATGTTCTTAATTCTCTTGCCACTTGGTGTTAGAACGCTGATACTTTGAGTCCAAAAGCTATTTGACTTAAAAACATTTGTAGCTTCAGGCCACTGTCCACGTTCACACTCCAAAGTTGGTGGTTGCTACATAGACTTCGCTTGGAGTCGTGTTTAGGGTGAGAGGTGACTCTGGAAGAGAGTATTTAGATTAAGATAAACTAAACTAAACCCAACGCTGTCGAGTCGATTTCGACTCATAGTGACCCTGTAGGACAGAGTAGAACTGTCCAATAGGGTTTCCAGGGACTGGCTGGTGGATTCAAACTGTCAGCTTTTGGTTAGCAGCCAAGCTCTTAACACTGTGCCACTGGGGCTCCAGATTAAGACAGGGTGATAGAAAAAGGGGTACAACAAGTTTATCTATATAAATGCAGCCATTACGATTTATAGTGTTTTAGTGTATATTTTTGTCTGAATTAGTTGCTTGTCATATAGTGGAGTTTTTTTTTTACAATAATTTGGAATTACCAGATCATTGTTGTTTCTCCACTCCATTTGTGCTATGTAGATTTAAATTGAGTTACTCTAAAAATGATCTCAAGGGGGGAAAAAAGAAAAAAAAAACTTCCTCCCCACCCACGTTGCAAGAGTTGTTGGTTATTTTACCTGTTACTAATACCAGCTTTATGGCACATTTTTTGTCTGCTAAAAAAATAAAAGGTGGCCTGTATGAATCTATCCAGTGTATTATTTATAGTGTTGTGGCCAGATCTCTTTATGACAAAAATGTAAAAACTTCCTGTAAAAATTTCTTATATTTAATAAAAATGACCCCTTTTCTCCCCAATTTAGATCAGCTCTTGTTTTGCTCCCTAACTCCCCAAAAGGAAAACTTCCTTGACTCTAATCAATAGACCAGTCTTCAACATGCATTTTAAGGTCATACTTTAAATCCACTTTTGTGATTGCAAAATGACTTTTTTCCCCTGTCTGGCTAATTAACTGATACGACACTAATCCTTTGCACATCTGGCACTAAATGTTTGCTCACATGGGCTCCCCAGTGGCCCAACAGCGACGTTTGAGTACGCTTGATTTCATTTTAAAATCTTCACTCTCTGGGATTAAAATCTTGAGATAAAACATCTGGATTTCAATGGTGTCCCCAGGGAATGAAAGTTATAGTTCTAGAGAATACATATTGCACATAATATGGTCTTGTTATTTCTACATTAGTGCTACTCCAGCCAGTACCTGTCGTTAGCATGTCAGTCTCCTGACACATCATTAATAAACAGGTAATTTCATAACTGATTTCCACCTAGTGTCATGTTGAAAACCACCTGGGTTTTAGTTTTCACTAACATTAAAGGGATAGGCTGGAGGGAGGTAGTTATTATTGAACGGGGACTAATTTAATTGAATAATGGATTGAATCAGTGGAAACAAACGCATATGCAGGAGGATAAAAGAAGTTTCCAGGCCAAGGGAAAGACGTGGATCCACTAACTGAAGGGTGGCTATTCTTTCCTCTTTCCCTCACTAAACGTACACACTTGGAGTTATTTGCAACTGGGCCCACTACCTCCAGGGAAGTCCTGAAAAACACCAAGGAAACAATCATTCTGGAAAAATTCATACTTTTATAATCATGACATATGAAATTAAGTCTATAAGATGTTTGCATATTCATTGAATTTTAAATGAACAGCGCATGCTAAATGCCATTAAAGATTAAAAACACACTTACTAAGCCAACCCATTGACACAGTTAGCCTATTAAAAAAAAAAAAAAAAAAAACCAAACCCATTGCTGTCGAGTTGATTCTCACTCATAGCAGCCCTATAGGACAGAGTAGAACTGCCCCATAGAGTTTCCAAGGAGTGCCTGGTGGATTCGAACTGCTGACCTTTTAGTTAGCAGCCATGGCACTTAACCACTACACCATCAGGATTTCTGTTTGGCCTATAGGTCTAGCCAGATGGCTAGTGACTGATAATAACCTCATTATTCAAAGCAATTGGAAATCATAACTGTGGTATAATCCACATCTTGGCCTATGCTCGGCTTTTTTTTCCTTTAATCTTGACGTAATCTTACAGGCATCATTCCTACTGTGTTTGAAAGTAGCTGAGAATTGCTATGGTTTGACTCCCCAACATCAGAAAGGGGTCTGTCTAGTAGTTCTATGGGGCCTCTCAGTTTTGCCATCTATTTCTAGAGGAATTTTAACTTTCTTCATTACCCAAGGCTAATAACTTAGTATCTTAGTTTTTGCCTTCTGCTCCTGTGTAATGTCACTCACAACATGGAATCGAATGAAGGTAGAGTGTTATTATGGATTTGCTAGGTCCTGCCCATTGGTCTTTAGCAGACAGAAGAAATGAGTCGCAAGCCACCAAAGTCCCTTTGACCTTTTATTCCATTCTCAAGTCCGTAATGGTCTGCTTTACTTCTTCCAACTGGATTTTAAGACCCTGGATTACAAAAACTCTACTTGCAGTGGTTGAGAAAAAATCCTTGACTAAGAGACTGGGAGATGGGTAAAATTGATGCCAAAATGTTCTTAGTTTTTTTTTTTTTTTTTTTTTTTATAATAACTTTTATTAAGCTTCAAGTGAACGTTTACAAATCCAATCAGTCTGTCACATATAAGTTTACATACATCTCACTCCCTACTCCCATTTACTCTCCCCGTCTTGAGTCAGCCCTTTCAGTCTCTCCTTTCTTGACAATTTTGCCGGCTTCCCTCTCTCTCTATCCTCCCATCCCCCCTCCAGACAAGAGTTGCCAACACAATCTCAAGTGTACACCTGATATAATTAGCTCACTCTTCATCAGCGTCTCTCTCCCACCCGCTGACCAGTCCCTTTCATGTCTGATGAGTTGTCTTCAGGGATGGTTCCTGTCCTGTGTCAACAGAAGGTCTGGAGAGCATGACCGCCGGGATTCCTCTAGTCTCAGTCAGACCATTAAGTTTGGTCTTCTTATGAGAATTTGGGGTCTGCATCCCACTGCTCTCCTGCTCCCTCAGGGGTCCTCTGCTGAGCTCCCTGTCAGGGCAGTCATCGATTGTGGCCGGGCACCAACTAGTTCTTCTGGTCTCAGGATGATGTAGGTCTCTGGTTCATGTGGCCCTTTCTGTCTCTTGGGCTCTTAGTTGTCATGTGGGCTTGGTGTTCTTCATTTTCCTTTGCTCCAGGTGGGTTGAGACCAATTGCTGCATCTTAGATGGCTGCTTGTTAGCATTTAAGACCCCAGACGCCACATTTCAAAGTGGGATGCAGAATGATTTCATAATAGAATTATTTTGCCAATTGACTTAGAAGTCCCCGCAAACCATGTTCCCCAGACCCCCGCGCTTGCTCCGCTGAGCTTTGAAGCATTCATTTTATCCCGGAAACTTCTTTGCTTTTGGTCCAGTCCAATTGAGCTGACCTTCCATGTATTGAGTGTTGTCTTTCCCTTCACCTAAAGCAGTTCTTATCTACTGATTAATCAATAAAAAAACCCTCTCCCACCCTCCCTCCCTCCCCCCCTCGTAACCACAAAAGTATGTGTTCTTCTCAGGTTTACTATTTCTCAAGATCTTATAATAGTGGTCTTATACAATATTTGTCCTTTTGCCTCTGACTCATTTCGCTCAGCATAATGCCTTCCAGGTTCCTCCATGTTATGAAATGTTTCAGAGATTCGTCACTGTTCTTTATCGATGCGTAGTATTCCATTGTGTGAATATACCACAATTTATTTACCCATTCATCCGTTGATGGACACCTTGGTTGCTTCCAACTTTTTGCTATTGTAAACAGAGCTGCAATAAACATGGGTGTGCATATATCTGTTTGTATGAAGGCTCTTGTATCTCTAGGGTATATTCCGAGGAGTGGGATTTCTGGGTTGTATGGTAGTTCTATTTCTAACTGTTTAAGATAACGCCAGATAGATTTCCAAAGTGGTTGTACCATTTTACATTCCCACCAGCAGTGTATGAGAGTTCCAATCTCTCCGCAGCGTCTCCAACATTTATTATTTTGTGTTTTTTGGATTAATGCCAGCCTTGCTGGTGTGAGATGGAATCTCATCGTAGTTTTAATTTGCATTTCTCTAATGGCTAATGATCGAGAGCATTTTCTCATGTATCTGTTGGCTGCCTGAATATCTTCTTTAGAGAAATGTGTGTTCATATCCTTTGCCCACTTCTTGATTGGGTTGTTTGTCTTTTTGTGGTTGAGTTTTGACAGAATCATGTAGATTTTAGAGATCAGGCGCTGGTCGGAGATGTCATAGCTGAAAATTCTTTCCCAATCTGTAGGTGGTCTTTTTACTCTTTTGGTGAAGTCTTTAGATGAGCATAGGTGTTTGATTTTTAGGAGCTCCCAGTTATCGGGTTTCTCTTCATCATTTTTGGTAATGTTTTGTATTCTGTTTATACCTTGTATTAGGGCTCCTAGGGTTGTCCCAATTTTTTCTTCCATGATCTTTATCGTTTTAGTCTTTATGTTTAGGTCTTTGATCCACTTGGAGTTAGTTTTTGTGCATGGTGTGAGGTATGGGTCCTGTTTCATTTTTTTGCAAATGGATATCCAGTTATGCCAGCACCATTTGTTAAAAAGGCTGTCTTTTCCCCAGTTAATTGACACTGGTCCTTTGTCAAATATCAGCTGCTCATACGTGGATGGATCTATGTCTGGGTTCTCAATTCTGTTCCATTGGTCTATGTGTCTGTTGTTGTACCAATACCAGGCTGTTTTGACTACTGTGGCTGTATAATAGGTTCTGAAGTCAGGTAAGGTGAGGCCTCCCACTTTCTTCTTCTTTTTCAGTAGTGCTTTGCTTATCCGGGGCTTCTTTCCCTTCCATATGAAATTGGTGATTTGTTTCTCTATCCCCTTAAAATATGACATTGGAATTTGGATCGGAAGTGCGTTAAATGTATAGATGGCTTTTGGTAGAATAGACATTTTTACTATGTTAAGTCTTCCTATCCATGAGCAAGGTATGTTTTTCCACTTAAGTATGTCCTTTTGAATTTCTTGTAGTAGAGCTTTGTAGTTTTCTTTGTATAGGTCTTTTACATCCTTGGTAAGATTTATTCCTAAGTATCTTATCTTCTTGGGGGCTACCGTGAATGGTATTGATTTGGTTATTTCCTCTTCGGTGTTCTTTTTGTTGATGTAGAGGAATCCAAGTGATTTTTGTATGTTTATTTTATAACCTGAGACTCTGCCAAACTCTTCTATTAGTTTCAGTAGTTTTCTGGAGGATTCCTTAGGGTTTTCTGTGTATATAATCATGTCATCTGCAAATAGTGATAACTTTACTTCTTCCTTGCCAATCCGGATACCTTTTATTTCTTTGTCTAGCCTGATTGCCCTGGCTAAGACTTCCAACACGATGTTGAATAAGAGCGGTGATAAAGGGCATCCTTGTCTGGTTCCCGTTCTCAAGGGAAATGCTTTCAGGTTCTCTCCATTTAGAGTGATATTGGCTGTTGGCTTTGCATAGATGCCCTTTATTATGTTGAGGCATTTTCCTTCAATTCCTATTTTGGTAAGAGTTTTTATCATAAATGGGTGTTGGACTTTGTCAAATGCCTTTTCTGCATCAATTGATAAGATCATGTGGTTTTTGTCTTTTGTTTTATTTATGTGATGGATTACATTAATGGTTTTTCTGATATTAAACCAGCCTTGCATACCTGGTATAAATCCCACTTGATCAGGGTGAATTATTTTTTTGATGTGTTGTTGGATTCTATTGGCTAGAATTTTGTTGAGGATTTTTGCATCAATGTTCATGAGGGATATAGGTCTATAATTTTCTTTTTTTGTAATGTCTTTACCTGGTTTTGGTATCAGGGAGATGGTGGCTTCATAGAATGAGTTGGGTAGTATTCCGTCATTTTCTATGCTTTGGAATACCTTTAGTAGTAGTGGTGTTAACTCTTCTCTGAAAATTTGGTAGAACTCTGCAGTGAAGCCGTCCGGGCCAGGACTTTTTTTTGTTGGGAGTTTTTTGATTACCGTTTCAATCTCTTTTTTTGTTATGGGTCTATTTAGTTGTTCTGCTTCTGAATGTGTTAGTTTAGGTAGGTAGTGTTTTTCAAGGAATTCATCCATTTCTTCTAGGTTTTCAAATTTGTTAGAGTACAATTTTTCATAATAATCTGAAATGATTCTTTTAATTTCATTTGGTTCTGTTGTGATGTGGTCCTTCTCATTTCTTATTCGGGTTATTTGTTTCCTTTCCTGTATTTCTTTAGTCAGTCTAGCCAATGGTTTATCAATTTTGTTAATTTTTTCAAAGAACCAGCTTTTGGCTTTGTTAATTCTTTCAATTGTTTTTCTGTTCTCTAATTCATTTAGTTCAGCTCTAATTTTTATTATTTGTTTTCTTCTGGTGCCTGATGGATTCTTTTGTTGCTCACTTTCTATTTGTTCAAGTTGTAGGGACAGTTCTCTGATTTTGGCTCTTTCTTCTTTTTGTATGTGTGCATTTATTGATATAAATTGACCTCTGAGCACTGCTTTTGCTGTGTCCCAGAGGTTTTGATAGGAAGTATTTTCATTCTCGTTGCTTTCTATGAATTTCCTTATTCCCTCCTTGATGTCTTCTATAACCCAGTCTTTTTTCAGGAGGGTATTGTTCATTTTCCAAGTATTTGATTTCTTTTCCCTCGTTCTTCTGTTATTGATCTCTAGTTTTATTGCCTTGTGGTCTGAGAAGATGCTTTGTAATATTTCGATGTTTTGGACTCTGCAAAGGTTTGTTTTATGACCTAATATGTGGTCTATTCTAGAGAATGTTCCATGTGCGCTAGAAAAAAAAGTATATTTTGCAGCAGTTGGGTGGAGAGTTCTGTATAAGTCAATGAGGTCAAGTTGGTTGATTGTAGTTTTGTGTTTTTTTAACAAAAACTGTAAACAATTATTCAGTTTACAAATAGACAATGAATCCCACTGGTCATTCAATACAATGTATATAGTGAGAAATTTGAAGGCATCTATTGTATCTTTTTTATAGTTGAAAACACCAAAAGCACAGTAAGGATACTTGTCTTGCCTAAAATCAATAATTACCTAAAGTCTGTCACAGAACTTAGGGTGAAGCCAAGGTTACACCTTGAACGCTTCCAAAGGGAAAGCAAAATTACGCCGACACGTATACTCATCAGAACTGCACGAGGATTTCTCTGCATGCGTATCAGCACAGAGAGTCTCCTAAAAAGACAGCGCTTACTTATTAGAGATGGTAGAGTGAAATAAATAAAGCAACCATTTTTAATAGGCTATATAAAAGGGACACTTGTTTGTAAGCACTTGCTGTGTGAACGAAATAAGTGAATTTCACGACAAAGTTATGGTGGGTTCTGTGTTTATCACCAATTTATAGCTGGGGAAACTGAGTCAGTGAATGCTTAATGTAATGTGCCATGATCCCACAACTGATAAGTGGTTGGATTAAGGATTTGAACCCATTCGTCTGCCTCTAGACAATGTAAGAATTTGCTTTTCCTACTTTGGAATTCAGTCCCATAATGGGTATGGGTTCATCACCTGGTCTTTTTGTGATGGGAGAAAATTTCTTAAGCGTTCTAAATCTCTGTTTTCTAATTTGTATAAAAGTGGGTGTAAATGGAATTGCCTTACATGTATGTTTGTTAAAAAAAAAAATTGCACCTATTTTCAAATTTACATTTTCCAATTATTCTGAGTATTATATCTTTATGCCACTGCTAAGTTATATCATTGTCCTCTATTTGGAGGGAGGGAGATGTCTCACTGTGACATTCTTGTTTTCTATTTTACAGTAAAAACTTTGTATATACTCTAATAACTTCTTGCTTATAACACGGAATTTTTGTATGCTGAAATGTGACTACCCTCATATCTGTTCATTCCTTATTCCTTCGTTGATTATCAGACAAAATTTACACCACCTAGAAAAGCCTGTCAAAATCATGGAGGCAAAATGTGTACAATACATGCAGAAAAACAGTAATATTTTAACACTAAACCATTGAAATTAATATATGTATGTATCCAGACAAAAATCTGACCATCAAGATAAAAAAAAAGAAACCCACTTACGAGCCTATCACAAACCTGATCACCTCTGTTATCTAGTTCTTCATTGCCCTTTAGCAGCTCAGGCTTACAATCTATATAATATGGCTTTCTTCTGCATGGTTCTTCACGAGTCTTGTGGAGGAAATTCGTTCACACTCAAAATAGTACAAGCCTTTAAGATAAACTAATGAACCAGCATTGGGAACACCTATAAAATTTGTAGCAAACTTAGTTTAGCCCTTCAGTAGAGTAGTCGTTCTCAACTGAGGACAATTTTGCACTCCACCACAGGGGGTGTTTAGCAATGTTGGAGACATTTTTGGTTATCATAACTGGGGTGTGTGTGTATGGTGTGGGTGCCACTATCATCTGGTGAGTAGAGGAGAGGTACTGCTAAATGTTCTAAAATGCACAGGACAGACCCCACAACAAAGAGATACCTGGTCTAAAATGTCAGTAGTGAGTAGATACAAAACCCCTGGTGCAGACTGTCGGCTAGAGGCATTGATAAAACTGCTGGTTTGTGAGACCCTTAACAACCAGGAAGATTTCTATAGGGAACGATTATTTTATGGAAGCCCTGCATTGCTCCATTCCCAAAGCAAAATGTTATACTCTTCAAAATCTCCAGGGCAGCTAGGAGCATAAAGCTTTGGGTGAAATGTAAATTTCTTAAAATATTTATCCATCCATAAGTGGCTACATTTTTGACATTATTATAGGGTTTCTCAGTGTTCCATTTTATTAGAAAATATTTATTTGGTTTCTAAGATTACTGCTTTTCTGACCACAGAAAATTCAATTACTGAAAACTGCAGCTATCAAATTGGTTGAAAATAAATAGCCTTTTATCCAAAGCTGGCAAGGAGTGGTTCACTTTTAATATGGAGCCATTTAAAAATAAAATAAAATAAAAATAAGAAAACATTTCCATTGCATGCTGATGGACTGCAGAGGCAGGAGCCAAACAGTATTTTGCATCATCAGGTTTTATTAAAAATAGGTTAAGGAGTAGGGTTGTTCAAGGAAAGGAGTAAAATCGCAGGAGTGATTTATTTTTCCTCTATTGTTTTACAAGACAGAAGAAAAGGGAGTCTTTTTGCCAGAGGAAATCACTTTCTCCTGCTTTCTCTCTGTCTGGGCTTGAAATGTTTAGGAATATACAGGAAATGTGGTAAGTGAGAGCTACGAATGTGGGCTTCCAATATCAAGGCTAATTATGTGCTAAGCAATTGGTATGGCAGTGGTACTGCCAGGGAACCACAAAGGAGGCTCAGCTAGGATGCCTGGGTCTTTCATTTACTCCACATTTGCATTTTAATCTCACACACAACAGTTTTTTTTTTTTCTTTTTTCCCTTTCTAAAAAGAACACATGTTCTTATTCCTGAAGGAAAAACCAATAAACAAAGGAAAAAATGACTAAGAAATTAGTAGAATTGCACCGTGATTAAGCACAGAGAGGATCCACTCTGTTGATTCTATATAACAATATTTCCCCTTTTCACATTGCTGCTCCTCATCACTGGAGGTGCATCTAGGCTATCCCCTACTTGAGTAAGATTGATCTGTATGCAACCCAAACTAATTTCCATACTGAGTTAAGTAACGTATCCTTGGGAAGCTGATGTTACAGCAAACACAGATCATGCTTAAGTCAACTATCCAGTGCATCACTCATCCCCTTTAGTACAATTTGCTGGAATTATCGAAATTGCGTATTAGAAGAAGGAGTCCCTGAGTGGTACAAACTGTTAAGCGCTCTCCTCCTTAGCAAAAGGTTGGCAATTTGATCCCACCCACAGGAACCTTGGAAGAAAGACCTGGAAATCTGCTTCTGAGAGATCACAGCCTTGAAAACCCTATCGAACCAACTATATAAGACCAAATGGTCAACCATTACCCAAAAGCAAAGATGAGAAGGCAAGGAGGGGAACGGAAGCTAGATCAGTGGAAATAAAACAAACACAATGGAAATAATGTGAATGCTGACTCATTATGAAAATTATAACTCATGGCACATAGTATAAAAGTTGTTAAATGGGAACCTAATTTACTGTGTAAACTTTCACCTAAAACAATGAAATATCATTTAAAAAAAAAAAAAACCCTATAGAGCAGCTCTACTCTGCAACGTATGGGGTCGCCATGAGTTAGAATTGATCCTACAGTAACTGATTACTGGTTATCAAAAGAAGTTCTGGACAGATGAGAATCCGGAGACAGATATGTTTGTTGTCCTGCTGTTAATCTGGTGGATGAACTTCAACAAATCATTAAACTTGACCGAGCCACCCTTTTTTTAATCTGTAAAATGAAGGGGTTGGAAGAAAGTGTCTAAGACCATTTCCAACTCTATAATTCTTCGCCTATTTGGATAGGCCTTGATTCAGTTCACCCAGCACAACATGACCTCTGGGCTAATGGCACGTAGCCACTAGCTAGGAACATTGCTGCTTCAGATTTGAGATGCTGCCTTTGTGAGAAAGCTACTTCCAGTGGTGGTAAGAATACATCATCTTCTAAGGCATTTTATCTTTCCGAGAAGTGCTCCCATAAACTGAAGTATAAAAGAGGAAGAATGAGGCTAATCACAGCTCTGGCAACTGAGGTTGTCTTTGTATGTGAAAGTCACACACAACATTTGCTTAAATGGACTTATCATGTATACTGGCTGACAAGAAAGAACTCTACAAGGCATGGATGTGTGCACGTCCACACAGAGAGACACATGCACACACTCACCCACACACACGTACCCCACACTGAAATGACTCGTCTTCTGGGAGGCTGGGAGAGGACTGGCAGAGAAAGTTAAACCACAGCTAAGTGTATGGTGTCTGTGACAAAGCACATGATATGTAGGAAAAAACAACTGCTACCCAGCAGTCAGAATCAGGACTGAGCAGGGCAAGGGTGACTTCATGAGGAGTCCCTTAAAAAAGTCAGAAGGAAACATAACCATTTCCTGGGTTAGAAGAGAACCACAAGCTCCCAGTTTTTAGTGCCTGGTTTTGTGGTCTTATTGAGGAGTAACGTGTCGACAGACAATAATGATTCTGGGGCCTCCCATTTTGAATGTTCTTTGCCTTTTTCTTTCACCTGACTTACTACATATACAGTAGGTAGGTGCTGGAGAAAAGGGACCACCGTGTGCCCCTGTTTGAACGTTTACCAGTTTGTTGCAAACCATGCCAGGAAAAGCTGTTCCAGAAGCCTTTTTTTTTTTGAAAAGTCAGAGAGATGAGCAAGGAATGTAGCAAGTGTTGGGAATTCAGGGTGGGTGAATAGAATGGTGTTACGATGTTTTCACATAATTATTGTATTTGGAAATCACAAGTTCAAACCATTTCTGGACTCAGGTAGAGCGAGCCCACTGCTGTCGGGCTCTTTATTATAGTCCGGTGTCTTTAGATGAGGGGTTGATATCTTCCTGTCAGAGGGCAAAGGGCATCAAAGGATGGAATTTACAGCAACTTTTTTTTTTTTTTAAATGGTGGAGGGTCAGCAGATCTTTGCTAACAGCTTCTGTTAGCAGCCCTGCCAGCATGCAAGCTGCACTGCCATTGGGGCAGCCATGGCTCATGGTTGACAGCTCTGTGATGCCGGTGACATGACAGTAGAGTCTCCCATCAGGGCAGGACTTCTGAGAGCATGCAAAGAGTGGGGGGAGGGGTCGATGCTCAATTTGTTTAGCCTGAAACATGAATAGCTGCAACCCCTAGCTGGTAAACATGATTGCAACTCTACCACCAGAGAGTTGTTTTTAATTCATTCTTCATTAGTATTTTTATTTAATTTTTGATGCAAATATACACAGCAAAATCCACTCCCATTCAACAGTTTCTAGAAGTAATAATCAGTGACACTGGCTACATCCTTCACATTGTAGCACCACAGAGTTCTAAAGTTAACTTTTGGTTTAGTTATACGTAATCTTTGGTACATAATTTGACATCCATGAGAAAACTCTAAAGCAGTTGGCAGATGAGGAAAGTAGGGGAGGAAGGTCAAGTGTTTTGTCAAATTAGAAGGACAATTAATAGAAGGGAAGTCTTTAAATGAAGGACTGTATTCACTGAAAAGCAAAATTATGACAATAATTGTCAGAAATGACAGGTCGGTGGACAGGAGTAACTGATAAATGGATGAAACAGGCAATTAAAACAGAGTAGGCTATCTGGCTGCACCATTTAGACACAAACCAGAGATTTAGGAAGGGGCACGTAAGACCCTGGCTGTCAAGGAACCAAGAAACCAGATTTAGAAGAAATATAAGCAGAATACTCCTTAGAAGTGAGGATGGCAAGGCTGTGGTTTGCTTACTTTGGACACATCATCCGGAAAGACCGCTCACCAGAAAAAGACATCATGTTTGGTAAAGCAGAGAGAGGGTCAGTGAAAACTAGGGAAACCCTCCATGAGATGGATTGATGCAATAGCCTCAGCAGTGGACTCACATATATGAAGAATCACAAAGATGGCACAGGATGAGGCAAAGTTTTGTTCTGTTTTAAATAAGGTCACCATGTGTTGGAGCCAACTCAATGGCAAATACCAACAACAGCAACATAAGAATCACCTTGCAATATTTTGCTCTCATCTTGGATGTACATCAGCAAAGTAGAACCTTCAGGCTGTAGAAGGAAAACATGTGTAGGTAGGGGATAGGAAAGGACTATGTTAAAGACATCAGAACTAAATTCTCCATTCTGTCTTGCCTAAGTGAACACAGCCGTGAGGTGATAATGCAAAGGAAATCTCCTCCTAGTTTAAGAACAACTAGACTAGTGGGTGGGTAGACTAGTTCCATGTAATGAATTCTACTTTAGTTCAGTTATCCCCTTTACTGGCCATCTAGTATACGCCAGGCATAAAGTGTGCAGGGTACTGAGATTCAAAGACGAATGAGATTTGTCTCCTCTATGTTCAGGTAAGCTCTCCTGTTATATGAATGCCAGTTATATTGGTCTATTTTCACACCATTCTTCTATCTCCTTTACAAAAATAGTTATTGAATAGGAAAATCCAGCGTTCATGCTGGAGACATATTTAACTTTTTTCTCTTTGGAAATCAAAGATTTAAGGTTACAGAGGGAAAACATGGAAACATATTTTCATCTGTTTTATTGCCATTAAAAATGTTTTTGCATCTTTGTTGAAAAAGGTTTAAACACAGCCTTCAGGAGACTAGGAAAAACCATATGGGCACTGTCAGCTGCTGAGTATGTGTGGCAAGAAGGAGGGGTTTCAAAGACAGACAAATATATTGTTTGAACATACATGGCAGGAAAAAAGGTTGAAAATGCCCACTCTAATCTACTGTTGATATGTTTTTCAAGTTCATCTGGTGACTGGTTAACGAAATCCAACCTCTGCACATTTGAGACATAATTATGTGGAAATAGGAAGAACGTATGTAATTTATGCCAGTGCCTACCCTGTGTTAGCTTCCAGAAGACCTGACCCTTTCCCCAGCCTCTCTTTGACCAAGCCAACTTCACTCATTCCCCACTTAGATTGGAAGCTACGGGCTCCACTGAAAACATGGTTTATGGATAATGTATCTATAATGGACTCTCCACTCAAAACCAATAGAGCGGTAGCATAGCCATCAGCAATCAGTCCATAAAATCTGCAGTTACCTTCTTTTTTTTCTGAAAGGGGCAGGAAGCTAATGGATTTGAAATTGCAGAAGTGGACCACAGGCCTTTTTAATAAATGAAAATAAAATTGAGTCTCAGGTTTATGTTGATCTATAGAACTGGGAGTCCTAGAGTCCTCCCGCTGTTCCCCTCAGGGTTGATTCCTAGCCTAAACCACCCAACATTTATAGCTGATAAGTGTCTACTGAAGGGTAATAAAATACAGTGTGTGCAGTTGTAAAGAATGTAACTTATCACTTTCATCAAAAGCTCCCTGAAAATGTGTTTATCTAAAAGGCTTGTCTGTTTGTGGATATTTCAAATATCTCTGCCGTTAGATTGAGCTCCTTGGGCATTTAAAAGCTATTCCTTGAAAAGGCTTCTTTGGGAGCTGTTTAGCTGTAGGTTAATGGTTACATTTCCTTGAATTGGAGATACCCTCCAGGTTACAGAATTCATACAAATATATACAAATGAGACATTGACTATTGCCCAATTTTATTTTCGCGCTAAATCAAGGTTAAGATTTAAAGCTCAATTCATAAAGGAGGAAAAAAAAATCTTTCTGTGGGTGTTAGGTGATTTTTAACTCCGGCACAACTGATGCTGGGAGCTTTCCAAGTATGCAGCTGGCTAGTGGGCGGGGGGGTGGTGGGGGGAGTTTAGAGATGCTGAAAAAAAGTTTGGGACGCTGTAGTAATAGCTTTGGAATATTTCTGCACGTCACTTTTAAAAGCTAGCTGTACTGCAGACGGTTTATAGCTGGGTTATGTACTGTCTTATCTGAAAATGCTTCTGGGTCACTCAAGAAGCAGACAGAAAACAGATTTTTTTGATCAAAGCCTGTTTGATTTATAAATGTCCCCATGACACATTGAGGTTTTCCTTAAGGAAGGTACTCACTAACTATCAATGGTGGAACAGTTGTTAAGGGAGTAGTAAAGCAACATATTTTCCATGTATATGTTACCTGCCTGGAGGTGTAGATGCATCCGTGTGTACCAGGATAATGCATGCAAAATGTTGCAACTTGCGAGTGTATCCATGGTTCAGAAACAAGCGGTCTAATTTGTCTCCAGGTGCCTGATATCCGGATCATCACACCATTTACGAGCTTTGCCTATTGCACCGTGACAGTTTTATGGATGGGCTTTGATGTAGTCTGATCAGGAAAAAAGTCCCGAATGCTGACAGTCTCCCCCGCAAACACACCAGCCATGGGGGTCGCAGTGCAGCTGTGCTCATTCAGAACCAGCTCTGTTAGTCAGTGTATTCTTCCCGATTTCCTTTCTGCTGAGAGCTGGGAAACTCATTCCTTCACCTAACATGATGGCTTCTACTTCTGGGCTTAACCAACTTGTAAGGATGCCACGAATACAAGTCTAGTGGTGGCGCAGCAGGCTTTGCATCAAAAGGCTTTTCTTTCTCACTCAGTTGGAGGAAAGACCTTGGCGAATGACTGATGGCCACTCTTGCTTGATTCCACTGAATTCACGAAGAGACTCCCCCAGACACAGTAAAGCAATTACAATGTTTTGATGTTCCTATTTGTCTCTCATGGTGCATTACAGAGTGTGGTGCTTGGAAACGGACCTCAGTAAATAACTATTTAGTCTCACATACTTTGGACATGTTGTCAGGACGGATCAGACCCTAGAGAAGGACATCATGCTTGGCAGAGTACAGGGTCAGCAGAAAAGAGGAAGACCCTCAACGAGGTAGATTGACACAGTAGCTGCAACAATGAGCTCAAGCATAGCAAAGATTGTAAGGATGGCTCAGGACCAGGCAGTGTTTTGTTCTGTTGTGCATGGGGTCGCTATGAGTCGGAACCGACTCGATGGCACCTAACAACAACAACAACAGTCATTGACTGATAACTCAATTCTCTGTCCAATTCCATAAGCTTATTCTTACAAAAAATGTTTATTTGAAATTTTAGATTTGAATTTTGTAGATCAGTAATTTATATAGATACATCTGTCTTGGAAGAAGTACAGCCAGAATGTCCTTTAGAAACGAGGATGGTGAGATTTCCTTTCACATACTTTGGATATGTCATCAGGAGGGACCAGTCCCTGGAGAAGGACATCATGCTTGGTAGAGTGTTGGTGAAAAAGACGAAGATCCTCAATGAGATGGATTGACACAGTGGATGCATTGGTGGGCTCAAGCATAATGATGATTGTGAGTATGACACAGGAGTGGGCAGTGTTTCGTTTTGTTGTACATAGGGTTGCTGTGAGTCACAACCAAATGGATGGCACCTAACAACAATAACGATATACATTAATCTAATTAGCTAGACGATTGTTCATTCTTTTAGTTTTTCTGTGTAGACACATCGTAAAATTGAGATATTGGTATATAATTATTTGGGGGTCTTTTAAAAATAAAAATACTAAGCCATGAAAATATACTTAAAAATAAGACTGTCTAATGGCATTTATGCATTCAAATATCTTGCCAAGTTCACAGCCATAAGTGGTGGGATCAAGGTTGAAGTCCACACCTTCAGACTTTGGAGCATGTGCTCTTAACTAGTATGTTAAACGTAAAATGAAATTCCAAGTTGGGCAACACTAACATGGGAACCCACTGGAAGGGCAAAGAGATTTCTATTTCCAGATAAATTGAAGGTCAAAGCAAACCAGTCGTGAATTTGGGAAATAGAGTCAGATCCTAAATTCCCAGCAAGTGCTTTTCTTCTTTCGAAAGAACAGGTGGTATACCCAAATAGATCGTCAGCTTATGCCATAGGCAATAAGAAATGCAGAGAAGTCAGCCCACTTGCCTGTAGGTCAACACAGGATCCCTAATGTGAATGGACAAAGTAAGGTGCTTAGGTAAATTAAGTAAAATTGGGACAACAGTGACCGCTTCATTTTAATTCGGAAACCAGGTGTTTAAAGACTATTTAAAAAGTAAATGTAGTGAATTTCTTTAACCGTAATCCAGCAGAATGCCATATAACCAAAAGATTCGTATCTGAATTTTATTAAAACCAGTCCTTCAAGAGATCCACACCTCTTTGAAGTCCTTTTCCTCTGCGACTATATGTGTTTGTGTGTGTGTGTGTGCATACCAAGTTTCCACTTAAAGCTTTGATTTAAATATATATATGAATGTGTATACATATAAACATATATATGCATTTCAATATACATATTAAATTTCTATATATCTGTATATGTGAATTTATTTCAATATTTCAAATTTTAGTGGCTGACAAATTACTGCTACCAAAGCATCAGATGGAATGGTGGAATTATCTAGATGATTAGGCATTTGCTGTTAATCACTAAGGTTACAATTCTTTAATTTTCAAATGGGAATTCTAAAGCTATGGGGGTACCATCAAAGAGAACATCACCCTCAGTCCTGTGACTTGACCACTCAGATCTATTTAGGAATTAACTGAAACAAACCAGCATTGGCCCAGAAAGCAGTCTCTGGAAATTTGAAATCACTTCTATCCAAAGGCACACATCAGGTTCCTGCTTTCTCTTTGGAAAAAAAAATACCTTAATTCTCTGAATTTCAAGATGTAGGCGCTTATAAAATGACCGTTCGGCACATCAAAATGGACGAAGAATAAATCTTTTCCAAAAGATTAATTAGCAAACATCAATGTAAAGAGACTTCACAGCAGAATGATGCTAGTACCTTTTAATGCTTCAGAAAATTCTAAGGAAATCATATCCATTTGTTACTTTTGCTGTTTTTTCTTTCCTCTTCTTCTTAACTCCTTTGTGGGTTGCATCACCCTTCTTCCCTCACTGCCAGCTTCATACTGAACTTTCGTGCCCTAAAAAGCCTGTCTGGGCCAAGGGCATTTCAAAGAAGCTTGGGGCCCCATTTTGATTCTACAGACACTATTACAACTTATTTTTATAGAGTCAAGCCAAGCCAAATGGAATGCATTTCAATAGATGACAAATTGCTGAAATAGCCCCTATTATAAATTGTGTCTCCTATAATATATTGAGCTTCTTCCCAAAGAGGAAATAAGAGATGGGTTTCATTTTAGCTTGTGAGGACATATCCAAAGAGTTTTAATTTTAGAATCAGCCTGTTAAATAAATTAAAAGCCTGAAGCCCTCTGCAGACGGTGGGCATGTCCGTCTGTAAGGGTGGAGCAGACAGGAAGCTTAAGTCTTTTTTTGGTGGGCTGGACAAAGCACTTTCCCTAGGGGAAGGGAGGTGGAAAACCGCCCATATTTCTCTAATTTAGGGATTCTTCCAAACCCACAGATTATGTAAGTTTTCAAGTATGACTTTCTCAGACAGGCAGAGATGGGAACAGTTGAAGTCAGTTCAAAAAAGACCTGTCAAAGAATCTTGTCGCAGGTGAAACCAAGTGCTCTGCTCTTAGGAACAAAAGCAGCCAAGCTTATCATTATTTCTCTACCACATGTCCTGAAAAGAGACAGGAGCAGTGTTCCATGTCCCAACACGTGACTCCAGGTGCACACAAATACTTCAGAAAGCCTTGTTTTTCCTGTGTATTTAAGCTACATTTTTTTTCAAATGCCGACCTTCTGGAAATCAAATAGTGACTGGAATTCCCAACTCTGGCTCTATCATTGACCCATAGTGCCCAGACTGGCCAAATGCACACATCCCCCAAGAAAACGATAATAACCCTGCTAATGATTTCCAGAATAGATTGACTTTCCGGCCAATCACTAGTGCCATTTTCTGAGTGTTTTTTTGAGTCATTCATTTGGATCTTGAGAGTTTTATTTCATAATTTGCATCTCGTGTTTCTTCTCTGCAGGTCGTGTCAGCTTACTGTACACACATGTATTCCAATGGGCTCTCTGAGAACCTTTTGAGTGAGGATCTAAAATGTGTGTGCATGTGTGTGTGTGATACATGAATTTTATCTAAGGAACACATGAATGGTAAATTTGTATGCTACTTCTATTTTAAACTCAGTCAAAACAGCTGAATTTCTTTGGGCAGTTAACTTTTATTCAGCACTAAATTATTTGGATCAGAGATGAAAATTATCAATCATCTCATTTAATGATTGACAATTTGTTTTAATACTTTTTTTTTCCCCTAAATGTAGTCTATTTATGCATTTTTTTTTCCAGAAGTTAAATAAAGGAGCTATGGTGGTGCAGTCGTTAAATGCTTGGCTGTTAACCAAAGGTTGGCAGTTCAAACCTAGCCAGCAGTTCCATGGGAGAAAGACCTGGCGATCTGCTCTTGTAAAGATTACAGCCTACATAACCCTATGGGGCAGTTCTACTCTGTCATATGGTGCAGTCATGAGTCAAAATTGACTGGACGGCACACAACAACAATAAAGATACTCAAGGTGAACTTGTACTGTGGTATAGTCACAGATCTTGCCAAACTGACCTTCCCTTTGCCCTCCTCTGAGTACCCCTCAGTTGAATTAGATAGTAAATGGGAAAGACCTGACCACAACGCCTGGAACGTGATGTAAAAACATTAAAACATTTGCCATGGAGTCAACACTTTGACTCGTAGTGACCGTGTGTGTGTCAGAGTAGGACTACGCTCTATAGGGTTTTCAATGGCTGGTTTTTCAGAAGTAGATCTCCAGGCCTTTCTTCCAAGTTGCCTTTAGGTGGACTTGAACCTCCAATCTTTCCTTTAGCAGCTGAGAACTTCACCCAGAGACTCCACAGTTATGCTAATATATCTTAAATATCCGTAGACCTTTCCACGGAGAACTGTCCTGCCCATAGTCCCTGAGGAAAAGGGACCCTTAAGTACCAGTGTTTTGAAATAAAAGACACTAACATCACCTGTGAGGATTCACAGCTGATTGGACTAGGGATGGGCATTAGGCAGCTGATCTGTTGTTGGTTGGCCCAGTGTTTCTCTACTAGCATATTACTGACATGTTGGGCCAGACAACTCTTCATGATGTGCAACTGTCCCTTATATTCCAGGACAAATGGTATGCATGGCCCCTGTCCTCCAAATGTCACGGCCCCCTCCTCCAGTCATGTCAACAATCAAAGACGCACATGTTGAAACATTTCCAGGAGAGCATGTATATGAAGTGAGGGTGTCAAGACTTCGTCTCGCTTACTTTGGACATGTTATCAGGAGGGACCAATCCCTAGAGAAAGACATAATGATTGATAAAGTACAGGATGAGTGAAGAAGAGGAAGACCTTCAATGAGATGAACAGACACAGTGTCTGCAACAATGGGCTCAAACATACCCACTATTGTGACAGTGGTATAAGGCTGCACAGGACCGTTATACAGGCGGTTGCTATAAGACGAAACTGACTCAATGGCACCTAACAACAACAACATGTGTGGCGGGGGAAGGAGAAGGGAAAAGTAGTACTTCTATCAATTGAAACCATTGGGCTAGCTGATAAAATGGCCTATTATAGTAAGATTACTTGGAGAATTCATTTTCTAGTCCTTAGAGAAAATATAACCAAGCCCCCTGCCCCAACTCTCTCCAACATTTGTGGGGCTGGAGCAAGAATACAAATGGAGGCTCAAATATCAAATACCTAAATATTTTAAAATTATAAATCAAGCCAACAAGCTGTGTAATAAAATATGGGTCTATCTTCCTGCTTTGACAAATGAACCTTTTGAAAAATCCTAGAAGGCCAGATTGAAATTTCAGATTCTCAGAATCTTTTTCCTTTTGTGCCAGACCGTTGCTTTATGGAGGAGGGGCTGGTTCAGGCCCTGCTCTGAGGGCTTCTCCCCTTCATTTCCCTTACCTGCTCACTCCCACTACACAACTTCAGCTTACGCGACCAAATTCCTACTACATTTTCACAAACAGCTGCTCCTTGGCCACCTCCATGGAGGCTCGGGAAGAAGGTCTGAGTTATTAGGGGAGAAACTTCTAAGGCCCCTGAAGGAGTGTGGTCCGGGGGAGTAGGGGCAGGGGGCAGGTTCTGTGTGAGGAGCATACTTTAGAGATTAGAACAATGGTGGCTGACTTACATGGCTTGCTTTCAAGTAGGACTTGGAGTTTATCTTCCCAGAAAACATGAAAGTACATAGCACTCCTGACATCCTACAGCCCACCTAGACATTGACCTTGTTGAGCTCTATGGGCAAGCCGGAGAACTTAGCACCGAAATCAATAGTTTTCTTTTTCTAGGGAAGCTATTTTGGTTAGAAGGAACATAGAAGCTAATATTTGGAGTATTTATAGGATTATGGATGCTTACCTTGACTTTTTTTTTCTTTTTTTAGATATTTTTCAGAAATGTGTATGAGTATGTGAGTGGTAGGGGTGATAATAATATGCAAGCGTGGTACATTATTTATTTCTGTACATTTTAGGGTATTTAGCAGCGCCCCTGGTCTTTACCCTAGAAACCCGGGTGGCATAGTGGTTAAGTACTACAGCTGCTAATCGAAAGGTCAGCAGTTCGAATCCACCAGGTGCTCTTTGGAAACTCTATGGGGCAGTTCTACTCTGTCCTATGGGGTCACTATAGGTTGGAATCGACTGGACAGCAATGGGTTTGGCCTTTACCCACTAGCTGCTGGTAGCAGCCTCCTCCCCTCCAAGCTGTGAAAACCAAAAATGTCTCCAAACATTGACAAATATCCCCTGAGAGGCAAAATCATCCCTTATTGAGAACCACTGAAATTATATATTCGTTCTAGATGCTACTTGAAGTAAAAGTCTCCTTATGTGTTTTATATGTTGAAATTCAATTAGTTTTCAACAAGGTATCTTTATTATTAAAAGAATAAAGTGGAATAATAATTAATAATTATGATAGTTAATATAATGTCCAGTATTAATATAAAAACTTGCAACTAGTTAAAAATAATAAATAGATTGGCATTTAAGATAAATATTAAGGACAAACGCTAACTAGAAAATATAATAAAACAACATGATTTTCTCTTGGAGTTATCAAATGTTTTTAAAAACTAAATAGTAACAACAACAACAAAAAAAAAACAGCAAACAGACAAACCCATTGCCATCCAGTCAAATTCCGACTCATGGCAACCCTACAGAACAGAGTAGAACTGCCCCACAGGATTTCCAAGGCTGTAAATCTTTATGGCAGCAGACTGCCACATCTTTCTCCCACTGAGTGGCTTTTGGTTAGCAGCTGAAGAAGGGACAAAATAGTAGGAATTCTGTAATTCCTATTAAGCTATTTAGAATATTTTGGTACACAATCATTCATACATTAAATAAAATGCCATTTAAAATTCAATTAATTTTTTATAAATTAACTAAATTTAGCCCATGAATTTTTTTAAAGTAAGTTAGATTTGGAATTTCTGGAAATCTTGTAAGATAGAACTAAAATAATATGCAAGTTTTGCCAATTAACGAACTTAATGCAAGAGAAAGCTAAACAAATACAACAAATGTTAAAAAAAAAAAAAACTTAGCAAATAAAAAACAAATTCAACACGGTTAATAAACCAACTCTGAGCCACACATAATTAAGGATATAAAGACTGTGTAAAAGGAAGAAAGTGTTAAAAATGAAATAACCAAACACATTTTGCTTCTACTACTTACTCAAACTTCAAAATCAGATTTTAACAGAGTGGTTTAAGAAAAAAATTTCATATAGTTTTGAATTTTGAAAGGTTAAATACTTAAATGGTTGTTGAAATGAATGCTTACAATTTTCAGTAGTTGAAGACAAAAAGTTTTTTTGAGATTTACGTAATAAATTCTCAGATCTAAGTTCCCTAAGAAAACATATTACTGAAGACTTATACAGTTATCAAAAACGTTATCAACATTTTCAGTGTACCATTCAAAAGTGATAATCCATTTGCTATCGCAAATGTCTTGATAATTAAAAAAATGCAATGCAGCAGTTGAAAATTCTGAGTAATAATTGATCCTGAAGTATAACATAATAAACCTAAACCCGCACACAACTATAATTTTTAATGATAAAATCTGATAAATAATGAGAATTTCTGAAAAAATGATCTACCTACCCTAATGTCTCAGAAGTCATTTCTATGGCTCTGAATGTCGAGGTCAGCTTCTATTTTGGTTTGGGGCCAAATATTGGTTTTTATGCTAGGCCTTGTGGCACTTGGAAACCCTGCGGCATAGTGGCTAAGAGTTGGACTGCTCACCAAAATCTGGCAGTTCAAATCCACCGGGCGCTCCTTGGAAGCCCTGTGGGGGCAGTTCTGCTCTGTCCTATAGAGTCACTATGAGTCGGAATTGACTCAATGGCCCCAGGTTTTTGGGTTTTTGTGGCACTTGGCCAACACGAGTATTTGGTGCATTTCTACATATACATACTGAAGGGTGAGGAAGACTGAAATCTAGTTTAAAAACTGTAATTCAGAGGACCTCAATGCCTGGACAAGGAGACTGTGTTTAATTCTATTAGAAAAAGGGGAATGATTTAAGCCACTTGCTCAGTTTCATAACGAGCTGAAAGTTTTGCAATCTAAGTAAACATTCAATGTGTAGTCTAGAAACAAAATTAATTGTTCCTATTAATTATGGTGTCATTTTCCCCCTGTGTTTGGGTAACTATTTTCAATTCCAAAAGTCAAGTAATGGTTGGTGCTTTTACTATCACTAATGATACTGCGAGTTTATTACTATGAGACATGATCTCATTTAATCCTGGAAACAGCCTTACAACAAATGAGCAGTAATTATCATTTTACCCTGGAGGAAACTGGTAAATAAAGTCACTCGTAAGTGATATAAAACAAGAGTTTAAATCCAGAGTCAGCACTCTTCCTGCTAGTGACAAAATGTCTCATAGAATGTCTCCTAAGCCTAAATCAGACCATAGTATAATCACAAATTACTAAACTGGTGTTACATACTTGTTTTATTACTCTTATACTGTCTCCTAGGCAGAAAAGGCATCTGTGTATCTCTTTGTCTGTCTATCTATCATCTATCTACCTATGTATCTACCTATCATCTATCTACCTACCTACCTACTTTATCTATCTATCTATCTATCTATCTATCTATCTATCTATCTATCTATCTATCTATCTATCTATCTATCTATCTATCTATCTATCTATCTATCTATCTATCTATCTATCTATCTATCTATCTATCTGTCTATCTATCTGTCTGTCTGTCTGTCTATCATCTATCTGTCTGTCTATCTATCTATCTACCAACCTATCTACCTACCTGTCTGTCTATCTATCTATAGAGAGAGGGAGGGAAAGAGGGGGACAGAGGGAGAAGGGGCAAAGGGAGAGGGATAGATAGAGTCAGAGAGACAGAGAGAGTTGGCATAGTGGTAAAGTGCTTGACTGCTAAACAAAAGGTCCACGGTTTGAACCCATCAGCCGTTCTGTGAGAAATAGACTTCATGGCAATGTGTGTGTGTTTGTATACATATAACCAGAACCAAAATCCATTGCCGTCGAGTCAATTCTGACTCATAGTGACTCTGCAGGACAGAGTAGAAATGCCCCATAGGTTTTCCAAGGAGCGGCTGGTGGATTTGAACTGCTAACTTTTTTGGCTAAGCAGCCAAGCTCTTAACCACTTCACCACCAGACTGCAGATGTTGGCAAAAAACCTTCAATTTCCTCTTCTTTGGTATTCGTGGCTGGTGTATAAATTTGAATAATAGTGGTATTAACTGATCTTCCTTGTAGGCATATGGATATTATCCTATCACTTCAGGATAGATCTTGAAATGTTCTTTTTGACCGTGAATGCGACCCCGTTCCTCTTCAATATGTCGTTCTCAGCATAGTAGACCATTTGATTGTCTGATTCAAAATGGCCGATACCAGTCCATTTCAGCTCACTAATGTCTAGGATACCAATCTTTATGTGTTCCATTTCATTTTTAACGACTTCCAATTTTTCTGGATTCGTATTTCATACATTCCATGTTCTGATTATTAGTGAATGTTCCCAGCTGTTTCTTCTCATTTTAAGTCATGCCACCTCAGCAAATGTGATCCTGAAAGCTTTAGTCCATCCATGTAATTAAGATCGACTCTACTTTGAGGAAGCAGCTCTTGCGCAGTAGTATTTTGAGTGCCTTCATACCTGAAGGGCTCGTCTTCCAACCCTGTATCAGACAGTGTTCCGCTACTATTCATAAGGTGATCACCGGCCAATATTTTTTTAGAAGTAGATTGCCAAGTCCTTCCTTCTTCCTAGCCTGTCTCAGTCTGGAGGCTCTGCTGAAAGTTGACCACCTGGATAACCCTGCTAGTGTCTGAAGTACTGATGACATAGCTTCCAGCATCACAGCAACATGCAAGCCACCACAGTACGACAAATTGAGACGAGTGGTTAATCTTATCCATAAACCAGTGTTAATTCTTTTGATGCAAAAGCCAACATATTCATTTAGCATCCCAGATTCCAGATAGAACGGACAGATAGATATTGACCAAGGATTTTTTTTTTTTTTTAGCTTATCAGCCAATCCAATACCACGTAAAAAACCAAACCAAACCCATTGTCTGCCCTGTAGGACAGAGTAGAACTGCCTCATAGGGTTCAACACCACACATGTCTAGTTAAATTAGGGACCAGACAACTGTGCAGGGACCACACTCACATGACTCTGCTATTATGCACTTAAGGAATCCCTGGGTGGTGCAAACTGTTAAGCTCTCAGCTACTGACCTTAAAGGTTTGCAGTTCCAACTCACCCAGAGGTGCCTCAGAACAAAGGCCTGGCAATCTACTTCCAAAGAAATCAGCCACTGAAAACCCTGTGGAGAACAGTTGTATTCTGACGCTTGAGTAGGAATCAACTTGACAGTACTTTTTTTTTTTTTTCTTTTAATGCACTTGGTACAGACGAGCAATAACCTCCCCAATAAATCTTCTGTGAGCACCTCTCGGCCTCCATTAGCAATTGCAGGCACTGATTTAAGAATAGAAATAGTTATTTGAAAAATATATATTCCTTTCTAGCCTAGCTGTTAAGTGTGTGTGAGCTTGATGCCAGCCTTTGACAGGGAAATTTAGTCTTAGGTCACTCAATTTATGCTTCTGAGGGACCTGAACTCCCCAGAAGATTAAACCTTCATTAAGTTCTTTCTTTTATTTCCCGCCTTTGCACCCATCATATCATAAGTTCCAGAAGTGATGTCTTACTGTGGTCATAAAATGGCTGCACTTGAACTTCAGGGGCCTGTCAAACACCTCTCCCTTCCCCCCTCTCCCCCCATAAAAAACCTTTTAGAGAATAGTACTTAAATTGACAGTCTCTGTGGTCACCCTCCCCAGCCGATGTCAAGGAGAACGTGCTTAGAAGCGATGGAGAAGGTAATGGGCACTTTAGACAATCGTATTGTGAGGCCAGGATTCCACACCCCCTTGCCCACCACTCCCTATTGTTATGACTAGACAGGGGATCACACTGAATAGATTAACCAGTCACTGACTTGGGACACCTACTGCTTGGAATGCCATTGCACTTGGAGTGAAAGGGGATAAAAACGTCTCCCCTCCACCCCCGGTCCCCTACTCTGTGGCAATATTTCTACCACAGAAATACTTGGCTGTCAGCTCCAGCAAAGCAACCATGGATAGCCGCAGTAGTTTGTTGTCAGAATGAAAAATGGTGCCTTGCAAAAGGTCTCCAGGCTGGGATGCTAACAATCAAGGAACCCTACGTCAGGCATTTGTCAGAGAACTTTGGTCTTGCTGTTAAATACCACTTAATACTGTCCTGCCTGATAATCCCTGCTGTTTAGCAACTGTGCGATCGTGGCTGGGCCAAGGCAGAATACCTTTTCGACAGGGGGGAAATGGCCAGATGTCATACATTTGCTAGGGAGAAAAGAAAATACATCTCCTTGCACCCAATGAAAATAATAATGCTTAAAAAAAAAAAAAAAAGACAATTGCAAATCCATTATAGCCTTGATTCACTGTGAGCGTTCACAGCCAAGGGAGAAATGAAATTCTCGCTGAGGTTAGCTATAGGTGAAGAGCAGAGACGTTTGATAGAAATGTTAGCACTCCACGCACTGTGTTTGTATTACTCCAAACAGCTGGCTGGTTCGTGAGAGGAATGCAAACTAGTTATTTGGATCTGGGCGCCAAGTAATAAACTGATTTTTCTTCTTCTTTTTGTAGTCTTGTTTTAGAATGGTGTATTATCTCATTTTCCTGTTGGATTTTTTTTCTCCATGTGCAAATTCACCATTACTACAATAAAAAGTATAAAGGACTTAACTAATAAAATTTCTGAGTCAATAACAATGTTCAGATGTAGAGAGATAGCCATACCCACTGCCGTAGAGTCCATTCTGACTCATAGCAACACTATAGGTAGGCTAGAGTAGAACTGCCCCATAGCGTTTCCAAGGCTGTAATCTTTATGGAAGCAGACTGCCACATCTTTATCCCGCAGAAGGCTGCTGGGTTCAAACCACCAACTTGTTGGTTGGCAGCCAAGTGCTTAACCACTGCACCACCAAGGCTTCTCACAGAGAGCTTCAGATGATGAAATTATTTTACTGAATCACAGATTATAATCTATTATTCACACTTTCTCCGCCATTTCTTAGGGTGCTACAATTCTAAAAAGGTGTATGGAGATTATTTGAATAAATTACAGAATGCACAACGATACAGAACGAGCTTCTCATTCACCTGAATATTCTAACCTCTTTAGAATCACCTCTGTTCCTTGGCTTGGAGACTGACACTCCCATTTATTTATGTAATAATATTTTTGTATCAGTCAACAGTAATTAAGGTCCCTCAGGAGAATTCAACACGCTTGGAATGATTGATAATAGATATAAAAGCAGCGACCGTGACTTGCTTTTCGGGATCCTGGATGGTTGTACCTATACATTTAAACATAAATCTAATTTGGTGGACATCTTTTATGCAGTCAATATGACATGGATATGTCTCCAGTCACCCCTGCTTGCTCTCCTCACAAACCTCAAACCTCAAACAACCAAAGAAAGGGACAAAAAAAAAAAAAAAAATACGAAGCACAGAGGAAGAAGCCTAAAGAACTCATACTTGTGGCTTATTTTGAAATCTCTCCCAGTGAATTCCTAAAATAGTTTACTTATAACTTCTCTTCTGACTTTGTCATTTCCTATCATAGATAAATGGAGCCCTGGTGGCTCAGTGGCTAAGAGCTCGGCTGCTAACCAAAAGGTCAGCAGTTTGAATCCACCAGCTGCTCCTTGGAAACACTATGGGGCAGCTCTACTCTGTCCTACAGGGCGGCTATGAGTCGGAATCAACTCAGTGGCAAAGGGTTTGGTTTTTGTTTATCATATATAATATCCTCTTTTAAAAAAAAAAAACTCCTATATTCCTCCCTTTCTATATGTCCCTTGAAAGTATAACTGGTATCTGATTAATATTTGTATTCACAATTACAACTAGCATAGAAGCTTGCTTTTTTAGAATATTCAATACCAAGTATCTCCTAAAATATGTTAATAAAAGTTCTTAAAGAGAGAGGGATTTTTTGCCTTCATTGAAAAAAAAGAAACCTTTAAGGATAAAGATACTTTATTTTATTAGTTTAGTAGCATATGTTGATAACTCCATATTATACAAAATGAGATTAATTTAGAAATAATGCATTTTCCACTCCTATTTCTTAAAAACCATTTCTTTCAAAACCTTCATCAACAGGAATTAGTTTTATTTTAAGTCTTTTGAGGCATTTATTATATCTTTTCAAAGCATATGGTTTTCACCTCTTCTTAAGTGTTTGTGAGTCTCTCCTTTATGTATTCATGAATGAAATTGTTACCATAAATTGTATCCCATGCCACATGGGGCCATTTGGACTATATTCTGACTCATAGTGACCATATAGGAATATAAAGATAGTTGTTTTTGTTGAATTTGTCCACTAGGTGTATGTTGGTGATTGTCACATCAGATTTACTTTTTACAATGTTTTTTTTTGAAAAATTTTTTTTTAATTTTTATTGTGAAAGTTTACAAATCAAGTCAGCCTCTCACACAAAAGCTTATATACACCTTGCTACATACTCCCAATTGTAGTCAGATAGCCCGCTCCCTCCCTCCACTCTCTCTTTTCATGTCCATTTCATCAGCTTCTAACCCCCTCTACCCTCTCATCTCCCCTCCAGGCAGGACATACCAACGTAGTCTCAAAAGTCCACCTGATCCAAGAAGCTCACTCCTCACCAGCATCCTTCTCCAACCCACTGTCCAGTCCAATCCCTGCCTGAAGAGTTGGCTTTGGGAATGGTTCCTATCCTGGGCCAACAGAAGGTCTGGGGGCCATGACCACCAGGGGCCTTCTAGTCTCAGTCAGACCATTAAGTCTGGCCTTTTTATGAGAATTTGGGGTCTGCATCCCACTGCTCTCCTGCTCCCTCAGGGGTTCTCTGTTGTGTTCCCTGTCAGGCCAGTCATCGGTTATAGCCAGGCACCATCTAGTTCTGGTCTCAGGCTGATGTAGTCTCTAGTTAATGTGGCCCTTTCTGTCTCTCGGGCTCGTAATTGCCTTGTGTCCTTGGTGTTCTTAATTCTCCTTTGATCCAGATGGGTTGAGACCAATTGATGCATCTTAGATGGCTGCTTGCTAGCGTAAGGGCTAATTTTCAAAGATGCCCAACAATTGAAAGAAGGATGTATATACCTCAAGAAGAGTGACTAAATCAGTGTCATTTTCTACCTCTTTTAAAACCTATTCTCTCACATAATCTCTATATACATCAAAATTAATATTGATGAAAGTCATTACAAGCTAATACCTCTTTCCAAGATATTAATTGCTGTTCAAAATAGGTAATTAATAGAGAGCATTGTAATAACAGACTCTGAGTCGGAATCAGTTGGACAGCACACAACAACAACATAGCAGGAGAGACTTTATAAAGACTGAAATTCAAGGTGATTGCTTTGACTCGTTTTCATTGACTCTGGCCAATAAAACTTTACCTTACATTCAGGCATATTTATATGATCCACTCTTAGATTCCACGTTCTCCTTAGCATATTAGATTTTAAAATACTCCCAGAGAACTTGCTATAAAACAAGACAAAAATAACTTGTCTTATTGTATAAGACCATTATTATAAGATCTTGAGAAATAGTATAAACTGAGAAGAACACATACTTTTGTGGTTACGAGGCGGGGAGGGAGGGAGGGTGGGAGAGGGTTTTTTACTGATTAGTTAGTAGATAAGAACTACTTTAGGTGAAGGGAAGGACAATACTCAATGCATGGAAGGTCAGCTCAGCTGGACTGGACCAAAAGCAAAGAAGTTTCCGGGATACACTGGATGCTTGAAAGGTCAGCGGAGCAAGGGTGGGGGTTTGGGGACTATGGCTCAATGGGACTTCTAAGTCAATTGGCAAAATAATTCTATTATGAAAACATTCTGCATCCCACTTCGAAATGTGGCATCTGGGTTCTTAAATGCTAACGAGTGGCCATCTAAGATGCATCAGTTGGTCTCAACCCACCTGGATCAAAGGAGAATGAAGAACACCAAGGTCACACGGTAACTATGAGCCCAAGAGACAGAAAAGGCCACATGAACCAGAGACTTACATCATCCTGAGACCAGAAGAACTAGTTGGTGCCTGGCCACAACCGATAAATGCCCTGACAGGGAGCACAACAGAGAACCCCTGAGGGAGCAGGAGATCAGTGGGATGCAGAACCCAAATTCTCATAAAAAGACCATACTTAATGGTCTGACTGAGACGAGAGGAATCCTGGCGGTCATGGTCCCCAAACCTTCTGTTGGCCCAGGACAGGAACCATTCTCGAAGACAACTCATCAGACATGGAAGGTACTGGACAGTGGGTAGGAGAGAGATGCTGATGAAGAGTGAGCTATTTGTATCAGGTGGACACTTGAGACTGTGTTGGCATCTCCTGTCTGGAGGGGGGATGGGAGGGTAGAGAGGGTTGGAAGCTGGCAAAATTGTCACGAAAGGAGAGACTGGAAGGGCTGACTCATTAGGGGGAGAGCAAGTGGGAGTATGGAGTAAGGTGTATATAAACTTATATGTGACAGACTGACTTGATTTGTAAACGTTCACTTGAAGCTCAATAAAAATGAAAAAAATAAAAATAAATAACTTGTCTTAGTTACCTAGTGCTGCTATAACAGAAAGACCACAACTGAATGGCTTTAACAAAAGAAATTTATTTCTTTACTGTAAAGTAGGCTAAAAGTCCAAATTCAGGGTGTCAGCTCCAGGGGAAGGCTTTATCTCTCTGTCTGCCTTCTCATCAATCTTCCCCCAGACTAGGAGCTTCTCCACACAGGGATCGCAGGCCCAAAGGATGCGCTCTGCTCCTGGCACTGCTTTCTTGGTGGTGTGAGGTTCCCAACTCTCTGCTTGCTTCCCTTTACTTTTATCTCTTGTAAGATAAAAGGTGGTACAGGCTACACACCAGGGAAACTCCCTTTACACTGAGGTCGCCATGAGTGAGAGCTGACTCTGCAGCAGTAGGAAAAGGACAAATCATTTCTTTAGATTTTCCGTTGAAATGACCTTAGTAAGGGTGTTACTATCTCACCCTAATCCTCTTTAATATAAAATTACAATCACAGAATGGAGGACACAATACTGGGAATCATGGCCCAGTCAAATTGGTGCACACATTTTTGGGGGAGGGGGGGACGTAATTCAATCTATGACATAATTCCAACTCAAATCTGGCAGAGCTTTTGTGAAGAATAAAGATAATGTGTAATGTGTCTGATATATAATGGCCATACAACAAACAATAGCTGCTAATTTTACTATTAGCACGTGCTCACTCAGTGTTTAATAAATGATGCTGACGGTTATTAATGAACAGTTAAAAAAAAAAAATGTTGTGGAGATCACGTGTGTATCAGAGTAGAACTTGTTTCATAAGGTTTTCAGTGGCTCATTTTTTGGAAGTATACTGCCAGGCCTTTCTTCCAAGGCACCTCTGGATGGACTTAAACCTGCAGTCTTTCAATTAGCAGCCAAATGTGCTGTTTGCTAACCCAGGTAGGTTAATGAATTAAAAAAAAAAAAAAAAAACCCAGTGCCGTCGAGTCGATTTCGACTGCTTTGTTTACAGAGTTGTTCTTAAAGGTTAGAATACTTCAGTGAGGAAGATATTTTTCAATCCCGTGTTTACAGGTAAGGGACAAGTCTCACAGATATGAAGACTTTTATGTATCTCAAAAGCGGTGCGACTAAGTTTCCTACCTAGGTTTGCCTGACTCAAAGCCTGCGTTATTGTTCTAAATTGATGTTTTATTTTGTTTTTTCTGTATTGATACCACATTTGAAAACCATTGTGGGATTCAGTGATATCATTTAATATAATTAATACATTGCTGAGTGTTAAATGTGCATCACTAATGAAGGGAAAGTTTTTACCTCAATCCCTCAAGATCTTTAATAGCACTGACAACTGGGCCTGATTATATCCAATTATACTCAGCATTTGCTTGTATCCTTCTCTGGATGGGTTCTCCTGTATCTTCTGTCTCCAGCCCAGTCACAGAAGAAGGAAGCTCAGGCCTGCCTGTTCTTTACCCCTTGCACCTGACTCATCATGTTTGAGTCAGCACTCCTGCCCCAGGACCTGCATGTACCTTCTAGAAGCTTCACTGCTGCTGGCTTCTTGCTTGTGTTTACTGTATACACAATTGGTATCTGGGAGAATCAGCAGACAGAAACCCTATGACTTGCTAATTAGATTTCCCAAAGATAGTGTCAAATGAAAACCTGGCCCTCTAAATTCACATAAACAACCAGCCAAAGATCAGGCTTTTCTAGAGAACTGCAGCTTTTTTCCTCCCAACCATTCTCTTACCTGAGCCGAGGAGACATCTGCAGCCAGCAAACTACCGCCCCGAGCATTTATTATACTTGAATAAACAACAGTGCAGATGATCTCAAGGTGTTTTCTTGGCCCCAGCCTTCGATCTTACTGCAAATTAAATCTCATGGCGGGACAAGTTGAAGGAGATAATGTCTGCAGCTCAACCCATTCAGCATCACTGAGTCAAGCCTGTGGGTAGTTTAGCCATCTGGCGCATAAGAGCACAGCTCTAGGATCAGCTTGGATTTGATGTCCATCTCTGCAGTACAGCCATGGGCAAATTACTTAAACCCTCTAGTCTTCTGTCTAGCCCTCAGTCTCCTCATTTGCATAATAAGGACAACCTGCCTCCTAGGGTTACTGTCCACCACCCAGCTGTCAGTTTGTTGTACTGTGGAGGCTTGTATGTTGTTATGATGCTGTAAGCCATGCCATCGGTATTTCAAACATCAGCACAGTCACCTATGGTGGACAGGTTTCAGCAGAGCTTCCAGACTAAGACAGACCAGGAAGAAAGGCCTGGTGACCTACTTCCAAAAGTTAGTCAATGAAAATCCTGTAGATCACAGAATATTGTCCTCCATAGTGCTGAAAGATAAGCCTCCTAGGTTGAATAGCAACAATGGACTGGAGCATACCAAATAGGGAAGATGACACAGGACCAGGCAGCATTTCATTCTGTTGTATGTAGGGTGGCCACGAGTCAAAGCCAACTCAATGGCAACTACCAACAACAGGCTTACTGTGATATTGAAAAACGCAGGCAAAGCCTTCCACACAAGCCTGTCTCTAGCAGCTGTGAGCACTTATTTGCTGCTGCTTCTGGGAGAGTGCTGTACAGGTTACTGGGGGGAATAAAGGGAAATATGGTCAAATCATTCCCACATCTTGTCTCCATCATGAACAAAACCTGAAACAGACAGGAAAGGAGACTTGACTGAACACCTTGTATCAGAAATCAGAGAGGGCTCATAGAGACTAGGCCGGGAAATTGAATCAGAACCCATACATGGAACCCCTCCATCTCTGGTTCCATGGGTAAATCCTTGAAAGGGAGACAGGGTGAGGATGTCAGAGACACATCTGGTAGGTAATACGGTAGAGTACAAAGCAGGAAGGTTTTCTTCATCTAATATCAAATGCCAGAACCATCACTTAATGCTTATTGTGTGTGTGTGTGTTATTAATAATCTCCTTGAACCTCAGCTTTCTCTTTAAAAAAAAAAAAAAAGGAAAGGGATATTTCCTTTCCCCAGTTATTATTAAAATTCAATGAAGTAATATTTCTAAAGCACTTCAATCCTTGTCCACATGTGCTGGTGACCAGTTATCAGTTCCTCTATTCTTGGACATTTCCCTGTCTACATGCATGTCTATTTCATGATGCCAATGAGAGTAAAAATAAGTTGCAACATGCTGAGGAGGAGAGGAGGAAAAGTTGTGAGTAGAATCAATGGAAAATGTGTGGGAGAAATAAAATGCAGGAAATCGAGCCGTTTCTAAGCCTAAAAAGAGCACAGTGCAAAATGTTGGACATGTTCAGATGGCGTCTCTTAAGTTTTGAGGTTCTGTTTTTTTGGTAATATTTTATTGTGCTTTCTGTGAAGGTTTACACGGCAGTTTAGGTTCCCATTCAACAATTTCTACACTAATATTTCAGTGATATCGGTTACATTCTTCATAAGTGAGAATATTCTCAATATTTCCGTTCTGGTTGTTTCATTAAATTTTGATGTTATCTGGTTTCAGGGGACATCTAAGTCAATTGGCATAATAAAATCTATTAAGAAAATATTCTGCATCCCACTTTGAAGAGTGGCGTCTGGGGTCTTAAATGCTAGCAAGCAGCCATCTAAGATGTATCAGTTGGTCTCAACCCACCTGGGTCAAAGGAGAATGAAGAACACCAAGGACACAAGCCGATTACGAGCCCAAGAGACAGAAAGGGCCACATGAACCAGCAACTACATCATCCTGAGACCAGAAAAACTAGATGGAACCCGGCTACAACCAATGACTACCCTGACAAGGAACACAACAGAGAACTCCTGAGAGAGCAGGAGACCAGTGGGATGCAGACCCCAAATTCTCATAAGACCAGACTTAATGGTCTGACTGAGACTAGAAGGACCCCGGTGGTCACGGCCCCCAGGCCTTCTGTTGGCCCAGGACAGGAACCATTCCTCAAGCCAACTCTTCAGACATGGATTGGACTGGACAGTGGGTTGGAGAAGGATGCTGGTGAGGAGTGAGCTTCTTGGATCAGGTGGACACTTGAGACTATTTTGGCATCTCCTGCCTGGAGGGGAGATGAGAGGGGAGGGGGTTAGGAGCTGGGGAAACGGACACGAAAAGAGAGAGTGGAGGGAGAGAGCGGGCTGTCTCATTAGGGGGAGAGTAATTGAGAGTGCATAGCCAGGCATATATGGGTTTTTGTGTGAGAGACTGACTTGATTTGTAAACTTTCACTTAAAGCACAATAAAAATTATCTAAAAAAAATTTTTTTTGATGTTATCATGGGGGACGGAAACCCCGGTGGCATAGTGGTTAAGTGCTACAGCTCTAACCAAAAGGTCGGCAGTTCGATCCACTGAGCGCTTCTTGGAAACTCTACAGTTCTACTCTGTCCTATAAGGTCACTATGAGTCAGAATAGGCTCAAAGGCAAAGGGTTTGGTTTTGGGTTTTGTTTGTTTGTTTTTTTATCATGGGGGACAAATACCATATTTTCCAACAAAGTATCCCTTGTTGTTACTGTCAGACACAGAATGCTAGTCTGAGGCCAGATGACAGTTCTTTAGTTCTTCACTATAAGTATCCTTTCATACCATGAGGTTCCAACTTTCCACCCATTTGCTCAAATAATTTCACATTTCCATGAAAGTCATTTATGATTTAAGAAAGGCTATATTTCAGAGTCATATTGAGGATGTCTCTGGTTGATAATGTCTACACTATGAGTTGAGGCATTTTGGATTTCTTAACAGAAATAAAAAAAAGTCTTGCACAATAAATGAGTTTGTGGCCAAATCTATTTCCAAAGAGAATGAAAGCACCAAATTACACAGACCCTGAGTCTTAACAGGGATCCATTCCATTTAAGTGGGATGGTCTTTGAGACCTGTACAGTTATCTAAACTCTAAGATTTGGTTTCCTAGTCTATAAAATAAAGATGCTATTGCCTGAACAGTGAATAAGGAAGACCAAAGAAGAACTGACACCTTTGAATTGTGGTGTTGGTGAAGAATATTGAATATACCACGGACTGTCAAAAGAAGGAATGATCTGTCTTGGAAGAAGTACAGCCAGAATGCTCCTTAGAGGCAAGGATAGGGAGACTGTGTCTTACATATTTTGGACATTTTGTCAGGAGGGATCAGTCCCTGGAGAAGGACATCATGCCTGGCAAAGTACAGGGTCAGTGGAAAAGAGGAAGACCCTTAACAAGGTGGATTGACACAGTGGCTGCAACAATGAACTCTAGCATAACAACAATTTTAAGGATGGCACCAGACAGGGCAGTGTTTCGTTTTGTTGTGCATAGGGTCGCTGTGAGTCGGAACCGACTCGATGGCACCTAACAACTACAACAACATTGCCTACTTTATACAATTGTGAGAATTATTCAACACAATTATGTAATAGAAAAGCAGTGCTTATAAGACCAGACAGTACACACCACACAGCACCCTGACCCAGCGGTTCCACCAGGCACCTGCTTGAGTGAGAAATTCAGAGCAATTCAGCTCTGATTCATTGCCCCCAATTCCCCCTCTCCCCCCCCACCCTAAATTAACAACATACCATCATTCACTTTTTCCAGAGAGACAACCTGAGTGTTTGGTTAAAACCTACTACGGGAAGTCCATCCCACATTTTACAAAATATAAAAATATCTAGACAAGAAAACTCAGAAATATTGAGAAAATTTTCAAAAGACAAAAGACCGGACTTAATGGTCTGACTGAGACTAGAAGGACCCCAGTGGTCATGGCACCCATACCTTCTTTTGGCCCAGGACAGGAAGTACTCCTGAAGCCAATTCTTCAGACATGGATTGGACTGGACAGTGGGTTGGAGAGGGATGCTGGTGAGGAGCGAGCTTCTTGGATCAGGTGGACGCTTGAGACTATGTTGGCATCTCCTGCCTGGAGGGGAGATGAGGGGGTAGAGGGGGTTAGAAGCTGGAGAAATGGACAAGAAAAGAGAGGGTGGAGGGAAGAGAGCGGGCTGTCTCATTGGGGGGAGAGTAATTAGGAGTGTGTAGCAGGGTGTATATGGGTTTTTGCGTGAGAGACTGACTTGATTTGTAAACTTTCACTTAAACCACAATAAAAATTATTAAAAAAAAATTTTTGGGGTCCCAACTGGATGGCATCTAACAACAACACGTCACGTTAACTGGGATGAAGGGGATCACATTATTACTGAGCACTCCTTTTTTGCTATATAGTTATGGTGAATAACCCTCACAATTGTGCACAGTAGGCAAAATCACCCTTAGTTCATATACTGAGAAGCTAAATCCTAGAGTTTAAATAACACACAGTGAGACTCTGGCTCACTTACTTTGGACATGTCATTTGCTAGAAAAGGACATTATGGTTGGCAAAGTGGAGGGTCAGTGAGGGTGATGGAGGCCCTAGGTGAGATGAATGGACACAGTAGCTGAAGCAATGGGCTCAATTATAACAGGGATTATGAAGATGGTGCAGGACCGGACGATGTTTTGCTCTGTTATGCCCAAGGCCATTATGAGTTGGAGCCCCCTTGACGGCAACCAACAAAAACAACAACGACGCTAGTTAAGTGGACAGGCTAGGACTTAAACTTAGTCTATGGTCATTATACTGTCCCATCCTGCTTTTGAGCTCTCATGTCTTTCTTCAAATTGTCTTTTTTAACATGTGAGACTCAAGATTGCCTAAATTCATAGACTGATGGTGTTATATGGGCTTGATATTTGTGCCTCCACTACTCAAAGGAAGAATCACCTCAGAGAAGGCCTGAGTATATAGATACAACAGGAGCACAGACATTGAAGAACCCATCTTTCTTTCCTACAGAGCTATGCAGAGTTCTATGTTCAGAGAAAAGCAGAGATGGAAAGAGTCATGAACCTTCAAGGATTTAGAAAGAGGCACCAAGCCCCCAAGGCCAGTCGTTCTCAGGGAACATTTGACAATGTCTGAAGACATTTTTTATTGTCCCTAAGGGAGAGGGTAGGCAGCTTCTGGTATGTAGCACGTTAAGGCCAGGGATGCTGCTAAACATTCCACAATGCACCAAATAGCGCCCCCAACCAAGAATTACCTGATTCAAAATGTCAGTAGTGCTGAGGTTGAGAAACTCTGCTCTGGTCTGTAAACTTCTTGAGAAGGGCTTAGGCAAATAAAAAGCACTCAGATGTTTGTGAATGAACGAGTGAAAAAATAGATGAAAGAATAAAAGAAAGGAAGGAAGGCAGGAAGGAGGGAGGGAAGGAAGGAGGAGGGAAAAAAGAGAAGTAGGAAAGAAAGAGAAAGAAAAGTGAACTAATGATCAGGTAAGGAAATAAATACGCCTGGTAGCACCAATGAGACACATATGGTGGTCTTCGAATGCACCTTGATCGATAATTGTGTCAATCTTAAATGATATGCACATGTGTACGCATGTAATAACTTATCCATTAACCTAGTGAAAGTTGTAGAGAAATATACTTAGATTCACTCCCTCTGTTGGATCCCATCACAGTAGCATGTGCAGATAATAAATGTTAAGTAATATATATATATAGCTCTGTAGCGCCTTTAAAGTTTCTAATAATGCTTATTTTATTTATTCCTTGAAACCTATGCCATTTAGAGTGCACTGTGGCTTAGACGTTGCTTCCAAGGGAGAAATGGTTATAATGTGGGATCTGTTGTAACTAATGCAGCCTTTGCTATGGGATTCTGTGTCATTAACGCTTCTGTAATTGTGTTTGGGCCAGTATCCTCAGCAGACGTTAGTCAACCAGAGAGCACAAGGAGGGAGGGGAAAAACAGAGCAGTTACATGTATCAGTCCGTTCGGCACTCATAGAACAACCCACCAATAACCTCGCTTCCTGGTATCTCCAGTATTATTATAGCGCTGCTCTTGGAGCTAAGTTTCATTACAATAAACCCACAGTTTCACTGAGGCATTTTCCCACGAGAACAGTTTAATTAATTTATTAATTGCAAATACAGAGCGACAGGTATTTGAGTGGGTTGTTGGTAGTGCTGTGTGTGTATGTGTTTGCGCTAGGGCACATACGTGTGAGTGTATATGTGTTTTAAATACCTCCATATCCACCTCCCTGGCTCTACCTGTCCCAGCCGGTTAGAAGCCCCAGCAACTGATTCCCAGACAAGTCTAAGCGGGTGACTTGTCACGTGACACAATGATCCTGTGGAGCCTGCAGAGCTATGCAGGAAAATTAAAAAAAATAGCATTGTAATAATCAGATGCTGGCTTTTTGGCACCTGGACTTTGGCTCTGGGGGAGAGACTGGCAACAGTCTCCTTAGAGACTGAGGTGTTATTTCTAACTATGATTTAAATGCTTAGATTTTTTTTTTTTTTAAACCCTTCCCTTCATGCTAAGGAAGGTTCGGTCTTCGATGCCAGCGTTAGCACCTTGCTAATGATTTTCAGATATATTTTCTAACATAGAGATAACAGCTGGGAGGTGGCTCTTGGCCTTTTGGGGGGAGTTGGGGTTTCAACAAAGTACCATTTAAACTGGACGGGAAAAGACTCAAACGTTGCTCCTCTTATGAAGGAATTGACCTGGTGGAAAGGGCCAAGGCTTTGAAGCTAGACTGAGCCCGGTTTGAATCCAAGTTCTGCCTTCAAGTAGCTATTGAGCAACTGAACTAAATATTCTGTATTGTCTCACCATGTCCATTTATAAAATGGCAATAAAAACAGCTACCTTTTGAGACCATTTTCAGGATTAGCACGACTACGTATGAGTTGTTTCACATATAGTAGGCACTCAATAAATGTCTAGTGTTTAATGCCACCATAACTATTATTTTCCCATAAGCCTTACACTAACTATTAGGTTGTTTTATTCTCAGCTCCATGGTTTCCATTAAAAAAAAAAAAAGGAATTGTTTCCTTTTCAAAAAATGGAATGTATAAATATAAATAATTAAAACGAAGGAATTGTGTTCTGTATTCCTCTTTCCTTTCCCATGCCCACCTGTGAATACGACTTGCTGTGGTTAATTATTTGGCTGTTTGTTTGCTCTGTTTTGCTTAAACTAAATATAAATCCCTCTAGGGCAGGAGCTATGGGTTTTCCACTTGGTATACTCACTCACCCCTTCACTGCGTTAAAACCCAAACCAAACCCATTGCCATCCAGTCGATTTCGATTCATAGTGACACTATAGGACACAGTAGAACTGCCACACAGGATTTTCAAGGCTGTAATCTTTACAGAAGCAGACTGATACATCTTTTTCCCATGGAGCAGCTGGTGGGTGATCGTTCACTTAGCACCCCAGTGCTTAACCACTGCACCACCAGGGTGCCCTAATTTGGAATTATTTAAAATTTTCTGTAGAGTTCAGTGAAAAATTGTAGATATATTTTCTGGGTACTCTTGAAAGCTTAGAAAGTAATGACATCAAATATAATTAGGAATCTTTAAGTCACAATACCAATAGAATTGATAATGTGTAAGTGAATACCTACTGTCCAGTAACTAAAGTTTTACCCTGAATAGTGACCATAACTCAAAAAAAAGAAGAAAAAAATTATAATAATAATGAAAGTCATGGATGACATTTTTAGAATTTATCTGGTAGTGATGGAGTCTAATATGGTAATATAATATACCTTGGTGTGTTTGGCTGTTCAAATACTTGTTGCTAATTAAAATAAACATTAGATTCCTGAGGGTTACTGAAACTTTATTGCACTAAAAAAAAAGCAAGCGTGTGTGAGAGAGAGAAAACGAGTAAGAGAGAGATAAAAGTTAATTAATAGAATTTGGCCTTCCTCCAAAATATACTTTGTGAGTTTGAGGTATTTGAGATTGGGTAATTCAGGTTGGTTGGTATGTGAAAAACATCTGTCATGATGGATCTTGCTATAAAACAAGACTCACTGGGTAGGTTGGGAAGTGTCTTCAACAGCGTCATTATGACCTTCAAAAATGTGCCACTTCCTGCATAACACCATTAAGTGTCTGGGTCCTGATTAGGTGATATTTTGTATTGATTATAATCTATTTTACCCTGTGAAATTTGCTCAAAAAGTTGAATGGTTAGTGGAGTCATTAGTTACCCTTACCCAACCCTTAGAGTTGATTTAAACCTCTACTGGGAGCTAGTTTTTCCACCACTTTTTCCTAAATGGAGTTGGCAAAGTTTGATTGGGTTTGGAGTACCCTATCTGGTATTATTTATAATCTATTAGTGCCCATTTACAACATGGCCTGGAACTAATTGCACATAAAACTTCCTAACTAGTTTTTGAGTTAAAATAGTTATTTTTATGGCTAGAGCTGAGTTTCCCAAAGGGTGTTCCATGAAATACTAGTGCCATGAGATACCCCTCAGAAAGGGGTTCATTGTTCAAATAAATTTGGGATAAAACAGTCATTGATTCTTCCTCTTATTTACATATCACTAGACTTAGGGTCCACCATAGGATCAGTGGGAATGTGGTTATCTACTGAAATGCCTACCATAGTGTTGAGCAACTGGGAGATGCATAAAAATATTGTTGAATAAATGAATATATTATTGAATGTTCTGAAATTCCTGCAATAAAGAAATCTATTTCATTTGCTCAACCCAATCTTTTCCAATTTTTCATTGATCATGAAATTTTTCTCTTTGCCCCAAACCATTAACAATATATAGAAGTCATCTTCCAAAGAGCATATTTTGAGAAACTCTGGTCTAGAGTATTAAACACTTTCATATGTACTATATATCTATATCTCTAACTCTACCTCTATATCTATCTATCTATCTGTCTGTCTGTCTATCTATCTAATCTATCTATCTATCTACCTAATCTATCTATCTATCTATCTATCTATCTATCTATCTATCTATCTATCTATCTATCTATCTATCTATCTATCTATCTAGTGAAATCTGTGACAGCTGGAACATGATGGGACTGCCTTGTTTTTCTGGGTCTCAGAAGTTTTCTGCTTTTGACAGGGTGCAGTCTTACCACTTTTTTTTATTACTTGTTTTAGTGGAGTATTTGAGTCTTCCTTCTCTGAGAGTTTTTTACCTTATACAGATACTGGATTTCACAAGTTTTACTGTATGTGTCTGTATGTGTCTTAGGCTGCCTTCTCTAGAGAAGCAAAACCAGTAAAGCATGCATACATATATACATATAGAGAGAGAGACAGAGACAGAGAGAGGATGATTTATGTCAAGAAAATAGTTCATGTGGTAGCAGAGACTGGAAAATACCAAATCTGTTGCTCAGGCCTAAGTCTGGAGGCTTTTCCTGACTTTCTTAGCTGCAGGAGCTGAGGAACCCAAGAACAGCAGGTAAGGTGGCAGACTACTGGCTCAAGTCCCAACAACTGGAGGTCAGACGATGATGAGCTGAATGTAGGATCCAGAGCAGGGCAAAAGCCAGTGAGCTTTGCCAAAAAGTCCATACATATTGCATGCAGGCTATGCCACCAAGGAAATTCCCTTTCAACTAATTGGCTGCTTATAGCAGATCTTATCATGAAGTTGATTACATTATATCAGATCTCATCATGGAGGTGATTACATCATTGCATAGCTGTCCAACTACATCATAACCACCAAACCACTGAGAATCACGGCCCAACCAAGTTGACATACAACCTTAAAGATCACAACCACAAGGAAACTTCCTTTAAACTAATTGGCTACTCATAACGGATCTCATCATGAAGTCGATTACATTATTACCTAACTACCAACTACGTCATAACTGTCAAACCACTGAGAGTCATGGCTTAGCCAAGTTGATACACAACCTTAACCATCACAGTATTTGTGTGTATATATATGTGTGTATATATATATAAATTCAAGCTCAAGCTGAAACTGAAGAAAATCAGAGCAAGTCCATGACACCAAAATATGACCTTGAGTATATCCCACCTGAATTTAGAGACCATCTCAAGAATAGATTTGATGCATTGAACACTACTGACCACAGACCAGACGAGTTGTGGAATGACATCAAGGACATCATCCATGAAGAAAGCAAGAGGTCACTGAAAATACAGAAAAGAAAGAAAAGACCAAGATGGATGTCAGAGGAGACTCTGAAACTTGCTCTTGAGTGTCGAGCAGCTAAAGCAAAAGGAAGAATTGATGAAGTAAAAGAACGGAACAGAAGATTTCAAAGGGCGCCTTGAGAAGACAAAGTAAAATATTATGACATGTGCAAAGAGCTGGAAATGGAAAACCAAAAGGGAAGAACGCACTCGATGTTTCTCAAGCTGAAAGAACTGAAGAAAAAATTCAAGCCTCGAGTTGCGATAGTAAAGGATTCCATGGGGAAAATATTAAATGATGCAGGAAGCATCAAAAGAAGATGGAAGGAATATACAGAGTCATTATACCAAAAATAATTAGTCAATGTTCAACCATTTCAAGAGGTGGCATATGATCAGGAACCGATGGTACTGAAGGAAGAAGTCCAAGCTGCTCTGAAGGCATTGGTGAAAAACAAGGCTCCAGGAATTCATGGAATATCAATTGAGATGTTTCAACAAACAGATGCAGTGCTGGAGGTGCTCACTCATCTATGCCAAGAAATATGGAAGACAGCTTCCTGGCCAAATGACTAGAGGAGATCCATATTTATGCCTATTCCCAAGAAAGGTGATCCAACCGAAGGTGGAAATTATAGAACAATATCATTAATATCACACACAAGCAAAATTTTGCTGAAGATCATTCAAAAGAGGCTGCAGCAGTATATCGACAGGGAACTGCCAGAAATTCAGGTCGGTTTCAGAAGAGGACGTGGAACCAGGGATATCATTGCTAATGTCAGATAGATCCTGGCTGAAAGCAGAGAATACCAGAAGGATGTTTACCTCTGTTTTATTGACTATGCAAAGGCATTCGACTGTGTGAATCATAACAAACTATGGATAACACTGCAAAGAATGGGAATTCCAGAACACTTAATTGTGCTCATGAGGAACCTTTACATGGATCAGAAGGCAGTTGTTCAGACAGAACAAGGAGATACTGATTGGTTTAAAGTCAGGAAAGGTGTGCGTCAGGGTTGTATTCTTTTGCCATACCTATTTAATCTGTATGCTGAACAAATAATACGAGAAGCTGGACTATATGAAGAAGAACGGGGCATCAGGATTGGAGGAAGGCTCATTAACAACCTGCATTATGCAGATGACACAACCTTCCTTGCTGAAAGTGAAGAGGACTTGAAGCACTTACTAATGAAGGTCAAAGACCACAGCCTTCAGTATGGATTACACCTCAACATAAAGAAACAAAAATCCTCACAACTGGACCAATGAGCAACATCACGATAAACGGAGAAAAGATTGAAGTTGTCAAGGATTTCATTTTACTTGGATCCACAATCAACACCCATGGAAGTAGCAGTCAAGAAATCAAAAGACGCGTTGCATTGGGCAAATCTGCTGCAAAGGACCTTTTCAAAGTGTTGAAGAGCAAAGATGTCACCCTGAAGACTAAGGTGTGCCTGACCCAAGCCCTGGTATTTTCAATCGCATCATATGCATGTGAAAGCTGGAGAGTGAATAAGGAAAACCAAAGAAGAGTTGATGCCTTTGAATTGTGGTGTTGGCGAAGAATATTGACTATACCATGGACTGCCAAAAGAAGGAACAAATCTATCTTGGAAGAAGTGCGGCCAGAATGCCCCTTAGAAGCAAGGATGGCGCGACTGTGTCTTATATACTTTGGACACGTTGTCAGGAGGGCTCAGTCCCTGGAGAAGGACATCATGCTTGGCAGAGTACAGGGTCAGCAGAAAAGAGGAAGACCCTCAAGGAGGTGGATTGACACAGTGGCTGCAACAAGGAGCTCAAGCATAACAACGATTGTAAGGATGGCGCAGGACCGGGCAGTGTTTCATTCTGTTGTGCATAGGGTCGCTATGAGTCGGAACCGACTCGATGGCACCTAACAACAACAACAACAACAACATATAAATTCATTCAACAAATATTGGAGTACCTAAAACCTGGTGATGCAGTGGTCAAGAGTTACGGCTGCTAACCAAAAAGTTGGCAGTTCGAATTCACCAGCCGCTCCTTGGAAAATGTATGGGGAGTTCTACTCAGTCCTATAGGGTCTCTATGAGTCAGAATTGACTCAATGGCAATGTGTTTGGTTTTTTTGGTTTTAAAGCCAAACCAAACCACTTGCCATCCTGTCAATTCCTACTCATTGTGATCCTATGTATTTCAGAGTAAAACTGCACTCCACAGAGTTTTAAATGGCTATGATCTTTGGGAAGTAGATTGCTAGGCCTTTCTTCTGAGGTACTTCTGGGTGAATTCAAACTGCCCGCCTTTTGTTTAGTAGCTGAGCACCTGAACACTTGCTCCCCACTCCCCACCTCCCCCCCTCCCTGCTTTGTTCTAAATTAGGATACGTGAATAAACAAAACAGAATCCGTGCCATTGTTGAGCTTACAGCCTGCTAGGGGAAATATGACACATACATATTTTTAATACAACACAACATGTGGTAAGGGTCATGTGAGAAGTACAAGTAAGTGCGAAGGGGCTACAGAGTGAGAAATGGAAAACAAAGTTCTACTCTTAGACATCCTCCTCAGGACATAAAAGATTGAGAGCTTTGCTTGTTCGTAACTCACGTGTGGTTACTGCTTATGCTTAAATCTTTTAATCTGCAAGAGTTACGAAGAAGAAGACCTACTCCTGGAGAGGTTAAAGAGGAAGACTAAGGCTACTTCAATTTCTTCAGTGTTTAATGATCCACTTTCAACCCCCTCCCCCAGATATTTCCCACCCAGCAAAATAACAATTAATATTCTTAATAGAAATTTTTATACCAAAAACATGGTAAGACTCTTTGATTGTATCCCTAATATAAAGTGGCACAATTTCAATGAGTCCAGCAAATAAAATCTCCACAAAAGAAGAAAAATACAAATCACTTCTTCTGAAGGGGACACTAGGCAGCTTTTCCTAAAAGATGACAATATATTTGTTTTATGTGTTTCCATTTACGATACCTTTTTCACATTTGAATTGTCATAACATTAGTAATAGTTGTAAAAGTAATAATTGTTCCAATAGTGGTTGTAAGTTTCAGAGCATAAACTATGGACAGGCACTATCTTAAACAGTTATGCCTATTTTAATGAGAAATTGACCAAACCTCAAAAGTAGTTAAGAAATTTGCTCAATGTTATATAACTAATAAGTAGTGGAGCTCACGTTTGAATCCAAGGCTAACTCCATTCTCTTTTCTTTTTTTTTGGTTAATAATTACAATTTCACTTTTTAAATATCCTATTTATTTTTGGTGTTAACTTATACAACCAAACATATATCCATTCACACTCTGTACATGAACAGTTCAGTAACATTGGTTACACGCTTCACATGCATCACCATTCTCACTGTCTCTGCCCATATTGTTTCATCACCATTAATTTAGGCTCTCTGTGTTTTTTTTTTGTACCTTAAAGTTCTAATCTGCACTTTATATTAACTGCTGTGAGCTTAAATTCATACAAATGATTCTTTAAAAGAGCACTATACTGAAGGCAAATTTTTTTAATTAATTGGGTTAAACTGTTAATTAGTTAAACGGTTTCATGGGATAGTTTCAGTTCAAGGTTTAAAGGTTATTTCTAAGCATTAGATTTGAGGATCCCCTTAGTCTCAATGGATCCAGGAAGTCTGGTTTCCATATGAGTTTGAAGTTTTTTTCCATTCCAGGAGATGTGTAACTCTATTCTATTGTTCATTCAACAAATCTTTATTGAAGGCATAAATGCGTGACGTTTGTGTTTCTTACCCTCATGGAACTTAATTCCTATTTTAAAAATGGTAAAAAAAAAAAAAAAAAAAAAGTATTTTTTACATAGTTAAATCTCTCATAACATGATAAGACAAGGTTAAGTAATAGAGTGATGAGCACCCTATATTGGGTGGTCAGGGAAGACCTGTCTAAAAAAGTGAGGAGGTAACATTTGAGTTGAATGATGAGAAGGAATGAGTCATGCAAAGTTCTGAGGAAATATTTGACTAGTTGTTGTTGCTAGGTGCCTTCTAGTCAGTTCTGTCTCATAGTGACCCTATGTACAACGGAACGAAACACTACCTGGTACTGTGCCATGCTCACAATTGTTACTATATTTAAACCCGTTGTTGAAGTCACTGTGTCAGTCCATCTCATTGAGGGTCTTCCTCTTTTTCACTGATCCTATACTTTACCAAGCATGATGTCCTTCTCCAGAGACTGGTCCCTCCTGATAACATATCCAAAACATGTGAGACAAAATCTTGCCATCCTTGCTTCTAATGAGCATTCTGGTTGTACTTCTTCCAAGACAGATTTGTTCATTCTTTTGGCAGTTTATGGAGTATTCAATATTCTTTGCCAACACCATAATTTAAAGCCATCAATTCTTCTTCAGTCTTCTTTATTCATTATCTAGCTTCCACATTCATATGAGGTGATATTAGTAGAGAAAGCTGCAAAAGCAATGTCTTGAGGCAGGAATGAAACTGATGAGAAGGAAAAGAAGACTAAAGGGGGAGCTTAGCATAAGATGAGTGAGGTCAGAAGGCTGGTCAGAGGCTAGACCTTGTAGGGACTGGTAGGCCATGATGAGAAGATTGAATTTTATTTTAAATGAACCAGGAAGCTATTAGAGCATTTGAAGTAAGAGAGTGACATAATATAATTAATTTTTTTTTAGAGATCATGTTTTGTCTAGAGATTGGATGGGGGTTGGAGGTATAGTCAAAAGTGGAAATGAAGAATCCATTTACAAAGCTTTTGCAATACTGTAAGTCAGCACTGATCAGTAGAAATACAATGCAAGCCATATACGTAATTTTCAATTTGCTAGTAGCTACATTAAAAACATAGGAGCCCTTGTGGCATGATGGTTAAGCACTGGCCTGCTAACCAAAAGATTGGTGATTTGAACTCACCAGCAGCCCCATGGGAGGAAAGACCTGATGATCTGCTCCTGTAAAGATTACAGCCTGTGAAACACTTTGGGGCAATTCTACTTTGTTATATAGGGTGGCTATGAGTCAGAATTCACTCAGCAGCACCCAACAACAACACTTTAAAAATTATGATAAGAAACAGACGAGGAGGCGGAGCCAAGATGACGGAATAGACAGATGCTTCCGGTGAGCCGTCTTTACAACAAAGACCCGAAAAAACAAATGAAATGACTATATTTGTGACAAGCTGGGAGCCCCGAGCTTCAAAGGCAAGCTTAGAAAACGAAACGAGGAGCAGGGGAAGGAAGAGGCCATTCAGAAGCGGAGAGGAGTTACCAGACCAGAATCACAGGGAACCCTCAGGCACCATTCCAGGAGAGGAGGCAGCAGGCTGGTACTAGCGTTCAGCCACAGTTTCCTCAGGGAGAAGCAGCCAGTCACACAGCCTACACATAACCTCTGGTACCTGAGAAGAATGGTACTCTTGGCAAAAGCTAAGTACTTAGATATTTTTTACCGTGCCCACCCACCCCCAAACCAGCTTCAACAGCTGAATTCTCTGGGCCTGAGATAGGCACTGTTGAGCACCTAGAGCCATCCTCCCAGCCTAGGGGAAGGAACAAATTCACAATTGGGGGAAAAGATAATTTGCTAGTTCCACTAACCGGGGGAGCTCAGGACAGAGCAGCTCCTGTCCAGGCATAAACTGTCCGTAGACTTTGAGCACCTTTCCATTCTGCATGGACCTGTGTGGGGCTACTTCAGGAGACTAGGCCCTTGTTGGCAGACTCCAGCCATTTCAGCTGTGCTGGGGAGAGATCGGTGTTTGATGTTTGACATTGCTTTGCCTACTAAAAAAGGTCCCCACCTACCCACATCAGGGACCTAAGGACTGGTAGCTCCACTCAGGTCACCCAGCCACCTGTGACAGTAGTCTGGAGATAAGTGGTACCTCCCAGTCCTTATAACCAAAAACTTTGGGTGCCCATGGTCCGTCTGCAGAACCCAACCACCTGCATGCTCTAGGAAACAGGGACGTGCTTTCCTCAGAGACACTCAGGGGTCAGTTCTCAGCCCCCTGCATTGTTCAGAACGTGACTGCATGCTGCAATCAGATACAGGTATAAATGCCAATCACCCCTGCCCCTCTAAGACAGAGCCTGTACCACACACTTGATAATCAGCTACCTGGAAACCTGAGCGTGCCAAGAATCATATATCCATCAAAACTGTCTCTTAAATATGAAGGTGAAATTTAGACATTTCCAGATAAATACAGGTTTAGGGAATTTCTAAAAACCAAACCAAAACTACAAGAAAACTGAATGGACTCCTAGACTGATATACCTGATAACAGTTCTAGCCGTCTGGGGACAGGAAACCAGAGCTCCAAATGTGAAAATAATCAAGCTAGCTCACTCAAGCAACCCATAGGGGTATACCAAAACAAAACAAAGCAAGAAGCTATGACACAGTAAGCAAGCATAAACTAATACAATAGTTTATAGATGGCTTGGAGACAGCAGTCAATATCAAGTCACATAAAGAAACAGACCATCATCGCCTCAACAGGCTCTCAAAACAAAGAATCCAGGGATCTTCCCTGATGAAAGTGCATTCCTGGAATTACCAGATGCAGAATACAAAATTTAGTATACAGAACCCTTCAAAACATCAGGAAGGAAATGAGGCAATATGCAAAACAAGCCAAGTAACACACAGATAAAGCAACTGAAGAAATTAGAAAGATTATTCAGGAACATAATGAAAGTTTAATAAGCTGAAAAATCCATAGACGGACAGCAATCAGAAATTCAGAGGATTAACAATAAAATTACAGAATTAGACAACTCAGTAGAAAGTCAGAGGAGCAGAACTGAGCAAGTAGAAGCTAGAATTTCTGAACTCGAAGATAAATCACTTGGTACTAATACATTTGGAGAAAAATCAGATAAAAGAATTAAAAAAAATGAAGAAACCTTAAGAATCATGTGGGACTCTATCAAGAGAAATAACCTATGAGTGACTGGAACACCAGAACAGGGAGGGATAACAGAGAATACAGAGAGATTTGTTGGCAGAAAACTTCCCTGATATCGTGAAAGATGAGAAGGTATCTACCCAAGACGCTCATCAAACTCCACATAAGGTAGATCTTAAAAGAAAGTCACCAAGACATATTATAATCAAACTTGCCAAAACCAAAGGTAAAGAGAGAATTATAAGAGCAGTGAGGGATAAATGAAAAGTCACCTACAAGGGAGAGCCAATAAGAATAAGCTCGGACTACTCGGCAGAAACCATGCAGACAAGAAGGCAATGGGATGACATATTTAAAAAATTGAAGAAAAAAATTGCGTGCCAAGAATCATATATCCATCAAAACTGTCTCTTAAATATGAAGGTGAAATTTAGACATTTCCAGATAAATACAGGTTTAGGGAATTTCTAAAAACCAAACCAAAACTACAAGAAATACTAAAGGGAGCTCTTTGGTTAGAAAATCAATAATATCAGGTATCAATCCAAGACTAGAACACTGGGCAGAGCAACCAGAAGTCAACCGAGACAGGGAAATCCAAAAAAAAAAACAAAAGCAAGAAGAAGAAGAAAAAAAAGCTCAAAACAGGGTAACATCAAAGACAACATTAAAATAATAAAGAGGGACTAAAAAATGTATTCATACACCTTCCATACAGAGAGGAAAGTACGGCGATACAAAGAAATAAAAGTTAGTTTAAAATTTAGAAAAATAGGGGTAAAAAATAAGGTAACCACAAAGGAGACAAACTATCCTACTCATCAAAATAAAATACAGGAAAAAATAGACACTTAGCAGAAACAAAATCAACAACAACAAATATGAGGAAAGGACAATGTATAAAGATAATCTACTCAGCACATAAAATCAAGTGGGAAAAAGAAACTGTCAACAACACACAAAAAAAGACATCAAAATGATAGCACCAAATTCATACCTATCCGTAATTACCCTGAATGTCAATGGACTAAATGCACCAATAAAGAGACAGACAGTGGCAGAATGGATTAAAAAGCAAGATCTGTCTACGTGCTGCCTACAAGAAACATACCTTAGACTTAGAGACACAAACAAACTAAAATTCAAAGGATGGAAAAAATATATCAAGCAAACAACAATCAAAAAAGAGCAGGAGTGGCAATATTAATTTCTGACAAAATAGACTTTAAAGTTAAATCCATCATAAAGGATAAGGAAGGACACGATATAATGATTAAAGAGACAATATACCAAGAAGATATAACTGTATTAAATATTTATGTACCCAATGACAGGGCTGCTAGATACATAAAACAAACTATACCAGCATTGAAAAGTGAGATAGACAGCTCGACAATAATAGTAGGAGACTTCAACACACCACTTTCAGTGAAGGACAGGACATCCTGAAAGAAGCTCAATAAAGACATTGAAGATCTAAATGGCACAATCAGCCAACTTGGCCTTATAGGTATATACAGAACACTCCACCCAACTATACTTTCTTTTCTAGTGCACATGGAACATTCTCTAGAATAGAAAACATATTAGGTCATAAAGCAAGACTTAGCAGAATCCAAAACATTGAAATATTACAAAGCATCTTCTCTGACCATAAGGCCATAAAAGTGGAAATCAATAACAGGAAAAGCAGGGAAAAGAAATCAAACACTTGGAAACTGAACAATACCCTGCTCAAAAAAGACTGGATTATAGAAGACATTAAGGATGGAATAAGAAATTCAGAGAACCCAATGAGAATGAAAACACTTCCTATCAGAATCTTTGGGACACAGCAAAAGCGGTGTTCAGAGGCCAATTTACAACAATAAATGCACACATATGAAAAGAAAAAACGGCCAAAAGCAAAGAATTATTCCTACAACTTGAACAAATAGAAAGAGAGCAACAAAAAAAACCCACAGGCACCAGAAGAAAACGAATAGTAAAAATTAGAGCTGAACTAAATGAAATAGAAAACAGAAAAACAATTGAAAGAATTAAGAACAAAAGCTGGTTTTTTGAAAAATTCAACAAAATTGATAAACCACTGTCAAAACTGACAAAAGAAAAACAGGAGAGGAAGTAAATAACCCAAATAAGAAATGAGATGGGTGATATTACAACAGGCCCAACTGAAATTAAAAGAATCATATTAGATTACTATGAAAAGTTGTACTCTAAAAAATTTAAAAACCTAGAAGAAATGGATGAATTCCTAGAAACACACTACCTACCTAAACTACACAAAAAGAGGTAGAACAACTAAATAGACCCATAACAAAAGAAGAGATTGAAAAGATAATAAAAAAAAAAAAAACTCCCAACAACAAAAAAAAAATCCCTGGTCCGGACAGCTTCACTGCAGAGTTCTATCAAACATTCAGAGTAGAGTTAACACCACTACTACTGAAGGTATTTCTACGTATTTCAGAGCATAGAGAAGGATGGAATACTTCCAAACTCATTCTATGAAGCCACCATATCTCTGATACCAAAACCGGGTAAAGACACCACAAGAAAATTATAGACCTATATCCCTCATGAACATAGATGCAAAAATCCTCAACAAAATTCTAGCCAATCGAATTCAACAACATAACAAAAAAATAATTCACCATAACCAAGTGGGATTCATACCAGGTTTTCTTTTTATGCAGGGATAGATCAACTTTAGAAAAACAATGAATGTAATCCACCACATAAATAAAACAAAAGACAAGAATCACATGATTTTATCAATTGATGCAGAAAAAGCATTTGACAAAGTTCAACACCCATTCATGATAAAAACTCTCAGCAAAATAGGAATAGAAGGAAAAGTCCTCAACATAATAAAGGGCATTTATACAAAGCCAATAGCCAACATCACCCTAAAGGGAGAGAATCTGAAAGCTTTCCCGCTGAGATCGGGAACCAGACAAGGATGCCTTTTATCACTGCTCTTATTCAACATTGTGTTGGAGGTCCTAGCCAGAGCAATTAGTCTAGACAAAGAAATAAAGGGCATCCAGATTGGCAAGGAAGAAGTAAAAGTATCTCCGTTTGCAGATGACATGATCTTATACACAGAAAACCCTAAGGAGTCCTCCAGAAAACTACTGAAACTAATAGAAGAGTTCAGCGGAGTATCGGGATACAAGATAAACATACAAAAATCAGTTGGATTCCTCTACACCAACAAAAAGAACATCCGAGATGAAATCACCAAATAAATGTCATTTACAATAGCCCCCAAGAAGATAAAATACTTAGGAATAAATCTTACCAGAGATGTAAAAGACTTATACAAAGAAAACTACAATACACTTCTGCAGGAAACCAAAAGAGACTTACATAAGTGGAAAAACATACCTTGCTCATGGATAGGAAGACTTAACATTGTAAAAATGTCTATTCTACCAAAAGCGATCTATACATTTAATACAATTCCGATCCAAATCCCAAGGACATTCTCTAATGAGATAGAGAAACAAATCACCAAGTTCATATGGAAGGGAAAGAGGCCCTGGATAAATAAGGCATTACTGAAAAAGAAGAACAAAGTGGGAGGCCTTACTTTACCTAATTTTAGAACTTATTATACTGCCACAGTAGTCAAAACAGCCTGGTACTGGTACAACAACATATACATGGGCCAATGGAACAGAATTGAGAACCCAGACATAAATCCATCCACATATGAGCAGTTAATATTTGACAAAGGCACCAAAACAGTTAAATGGGGAAAAGACAGTCTTTTTAAAAAATGGTGCTGGCATAACTGGGTATCCATCTGCAAAAAAATGAAACAAGGCCCATATCTCACTCCATGCACAAAAACTAACTTAAAATGGATCAAAGACCTAAACATAAAATCTAAAACCATAAAGATCATGGAAGAAAAAATAGGGACAACGTCAGGAGCCCTAATACATGGCGTAAACAGTATACAAAACATTATTAAGAATACAGAACTAGATAACTGGGAGCTCCTAAAAATCAAACACCTATGCTCATCCAAAGACTTCACCAAAAGAGTAAAAAGATTACCTACAGACTGGGAAAAGGTTTTTAGCTATGACATGTCTGATCAGAGTCTGATCTCTAAAATCTACACGATACTGCAAAAACTCAATTGCAAAAAGACAAATAACCCTATTAAAAAATGGGCAAAATATATGAACAGACATTTCACTAAAGAAGACATTCAGGTAGCTAACAGATACATGAGGAAATGTTCACAATCATTAGCCATTAGAGAAATGCAGATCAAAACTACAATGAGATTTCATCTCACTCCAGCAAGGCTGGCATTAATCCAAAAAACACAAAATAATAAATGTTGGAGAAACTGTGGAGAGATTGGAACACTTATACATTGCCGGTGGGAATTTCAAATGATACAACCACTTTTCTATCTGGCGCTTCCTTAAAAGGCTAGAAACAGAACTACCATACGATCCAGCAATCCCACTCCTTGGAATATTTCCTACGGAAATAAGAGCCTTTACATGAACAGATATATGCACACCCAAGTTTATTGCAGCACTGTTTACAATAGCAAAAAGATGGAAGCAACCAAGGTGCCCACCAACAGATGAATAGATAAATAAATTATGGCATATTCACACAATGGAATGCTATGCATCAATAAAGAACAGTGCGGAAAATGTGAAACATTTTATAACATGGAGGAACCTGGATGGCATTATGCTGAGTGAAATCAGTCAGTTGCAAAAGGACAAATATTGTGTAAGACCACTATTATAAGAACTTGAGAAATAGTTTAAACTGAGAAGAAAACATTCTTTTGTGGTTACAAGAAGGGGGAGGGAGGGAAGGTGGGAAAGGGGTATGTACTAATTAGATAGTAGATAAGAACTACTTTAGGTGAAGGGAAAGACAACACACAATACAGGGGAGGTCCGCACAACTGAACTTAACCAAAAGCAACGAAGTTTCCTGAATAAACTGAATGCTTCAAAGACCAGTGTAGCAGGGTCAGGGGTTTGGGGACTATGGTTTCAGGGGACATCTAAGTCAATTGGCATAATAAAATCTATTAAGAAAATATTCTGCATCCCACTTTGAAGAGTGGAGTCTGGGGTCTTAGACGCTAGCAAGCAACCATCTAAGATGCATCAATTGGTCTCAACCCACCTGGATCAAAGGAGAATGAAGAACACCAAGGACACAAGGCGATTACGAGCCCAAGAGACAGAAAGGGCCACATGAACCAGCGACTACATCATCCTGAGACCAGAAAAACTAGACGGAACCCGGCTACAACCAATGACTACCCTGACAGGGAACACAACAGAGAACCCCTGAGGGAGCAGGAGATCAGTGGGATGCAGACCCCAAATTCTCATAAGACCAGGCTTAATGGTCTGACTGAGACTAGAAGGACCCCGGTGGTCATGGTCCCCAGACCTCCTGTTGGCCCAGAACAGGAACCATTCCCGAAGCCAACTCTTCAGACATGGATTGGACTGGACAATGGTTTGCAGAGGGATGCTGGTGAGGAGTGAGCTTCTTGGATCAGGTGGACACTTGAGACTATGTTGGCATATCCTGCCTGGAGGGGAGACGAGAGGGTGGAGGGGGTTAGAAGCTGGTGAAATGGACAGGAATAGAGAGAGTGGAGGGAGGGAGCAGGCTGTTTCATTAGGGGGAGAGTGATTGGGAGTGTGTAGCAAGGTGTATATAAGTTTTTGTGTGAGAGACTGACTTGATTTGTAAACTTTCACTTAAAGCACAATAAAAATTATTTTAAAAAATCACAAATTAGAAGGGTAATGGGGGTGAGATGTTATGAGATACCATAATGTTAATCTTTTATAGCTGAAGTTGAAAAGATACACCTTAAATGATATAAAACACATAATAATGTAAAATTATATTAAAATATAAAGGCAAATATTAAACTAGAAAATGATTTAATCAAATGCTGCTAGTGAGGCAGCAGATGGAAAAATAAGTGAAGTGGAAAGAAGAGCACTCGTAACTTTTCAGTTGCTCTGTTGACAGACACTTTCTAGAAGAGAGAATGGAGAGTAATGTGTAAGTTCTAGCTACAGAGGAAACCATTAGAATGAAAAGTAGCAAGTGAAAGTTGCAAATTGTCTAAAGAAGCACACACAACAAACATAACAAAGCTAAGAAAAGAATAGATACTGTAAAAGTAAAAAACAAAAGAAGCACCAACAACAAAAATAGAAAGCACAACATGAATTATGGCTCATACTCTTAGACTTTATCAGTATATGTAAATGGTGTAAAATTGGCAAGGATTCACATGAACTAGAGACTTACATCATCCTGAGACCAGGAGAACTAGATGGTGCCTGGCCACAACCAATGACTGCCCTGACAGGGAGCACAACAGAGAACCCCTGAGGGAGCAGGAGATCAGTGGGATGCAGACCCCAAATTCTCATAAAAAGACCAGACTTAATTGTCTGACTGAGACTAGAAGAATCCTGGCAGTCATGGTCCCCAAACCTTCTGTCAGCCCAGGACAGGAACCATTCCCAAAGACAACTCATCAGACATAGAAGGGACTGGACAATGGGTTGGAAAGAGATGCTGATGAAGAGTGAGCTACTTGTATCAGGTGGACACTTGAGACTGTGTTGGCATCTCCTGTCTGGAGGGGAGATGGGAGGGTAGAGGGGGTTAGAAACTGGCAAAATCGTCACAAAAGGAGAGACTGGAAGGAGGGAGCGGGCTGACTCATTAGCGGGAGAGTAAATGGGAGTATGTAGTAAGGTGTATATAAGCTTATATGTGACAGACTGACTTGATTTGTAAACTTTCACCTAAAGCACAATAAAAATTATTTAAAAAAAAAAATGGCAAGGATTAAAAAAAAAAATGCTTCCCAGACTGGATTAAAACTCTATGCCCTTAACTCTATACAGACTGCAGCTCTATGCTATGTAAAAGAGACATTAAACAAAGTGATTTGGTGGAGTTGGAATGGGATTTGAGAGTGGTGGTTGAAAATAAAAACATGGACCAAGGAACAATAAGCAAATGGATAATCAAAGGAATTAGGGTGTCTTCATTATTTAGTGTTGCAATAACAGGAATACCACAAGTGGATGGCTTTAACGAACAGAAATTTATTCTCTCACAGTTTAAAAAACCAATCCTGTCACCATTGAGTCAATTCCAACTCAAAGTGACCCTATAGGAAAGAATATAATTGCCCCGTAGGGTTTCCAAGAAGCAGCTGGTGGATTCAAACTGCCCACCTTTTAGTTAGCAGCCAAGCTCTTTAACACTGTATTACCAGATCTTTCACAGTTTAGGAGGGTAGAAGTCCAAATTCTGTGTGCCAGCTCCAGGGGAAGGCTTTGTCTCTCTGTCAGCTGTTGGGGAAAGGTCTTTGTCATTGATCTTCTCCCCATCCGTGTATCCAGGAGTTTCTCAGTGCAGGGAGCCTGGGTCAAAAGGCTGAGTTCTGCTTCCAGCATTTCTTTCTTGTTGTTATGAGGTCCCTCTCTGTCTGCTCCCTTCTCTCTCCTTTTATCTCTTGTAAGATAAAAGGTGGTACAGGCCACACCTAGGGAAAATTCCCTCACAATGTATCAGGGCTGTGACCCGAGTAAAGGTGTTACATCCCACCCTAATCCTCTTTACCATAACCTAATCTTGCCTCATTAACCACAGGCAGAGAGTAGGAATTACAGCATATAGCATAATGACATCAAATCAAAAAATGGTGGACAACCATGCAGTACTGGAAATTATAGCCTAGCCAAGATGGTACACATTTTAAAAAAGGGGACACAATTCCATCTATAACATAGGGGTTCTATTCTTAATATAAGACAGAGTGGAATTCAGAACAAAAACATAAAAGAGATCACAAAGGGAACATCAATACCTAATAAATATGAATAACTATGCACCCAGAAACATACTGACAAAATTCTTAAGAAAAATTCTGTAGAAACCCAATAGTGATAGATTCCAGTTTTCCTGTCTCAGCTGTTATTGTTGTTAGGTGCTGTAGAGTTGGTTCTGACTCATAGCAACTGTTATAGGTTGAATTGTGCCCCACAAAAATGTGCATCAATTTGGTGAGGTCATGATTCCCAATATTACATGATTGTCCACCGTTTTGTCATCTGATGTGATTTTCCTGTGAGTTGTAAATTCTATTACTATGATGTTAATGAGATGGATTAGCAGCAGTTCTGTTGATGAGATTTATAAAATTAGATCTTTTTTGAGATATAAAAGAGAAAAGGCAGCAGAGAGACATGGGGACCTTATACCACCAAGGAAGCAGCACTGGGAGCAGAGCATGTCCTTTGGACCCAAGACTCCTACACTGAGAAGCCCCCAAACCAGGGGAATATTGATTACAAGGACCTTCCTCCAGAGCCGACAGAGAGAGAAAGCCTTCCCCTGGAGGTGGTGCCCTGAATTCAGACTTGTAGCCTACTAGATTGTGAGAAAATAAATTTCTCTTTGTTAAAGCCATTCACTTGTGGTATTTCTGTTATAGCAGCACTAGATGACTAAGACAGCAACACTATGCACAACAAAACAAAACACTGCCGGTCCTGCACAATCCGTACAATCATTGCTATGTTTAAGTGTCTTGTCGCAGCCATTGTGTCAATCCATCTCGTCGAGGGTCTTCCCCTTTTTTGCTGACCCTCTACCTTACCAAGTATGATGTCTTTTTTTCAGGTACTAGTCCCTCCTGATATAACATGTCCAAAGTACATGAGACAAAGATTCACCATCCTTGCTTCTAAGGAACATTCTGGCAGTACTTCTTCCAAGACTTGTTCAATCTTTTGGCAGCCCATGGTATATTCAATACTCTTCACCAACACCATAATTCAAAGGCATCAATTCTTCTTTGGTCTTCCTTATTCATTGTCCAGCTTTCACATGAATATGAGGCGATTGAAAATATCATGGTTTGAGTCAGGCATACCTTAGTCCCCAATGTGACTATGACAGACAAAATGGACAAAAATAAATATAAAAATTTAAAATCTTCAAAGTAACTAAGATGGTAGATCTACTGTCCTCTGTGTGTGTGTGTGTGTGTGTGTGTGTGTGTGTGTATGTGTGTATTTAATTCTAGATTCAGGACAAAGAAGTTAAGTTTTTACAAGGACCCATATGACATTCTCAACTGACAGTAGGTCAAGTCACAATAAAAACCTAATAAATCCCAAGAAAGCAGAGAGAGTACAGAAAACATTTCCTCATCAAAATAAAATAAGACATGGTAACAAAATTAATGGGAAAAAATAAGGAAATGAAAATAAATCTTCAGAAATCTGATGGCTAAAGGTGAAAATAAAGGCCAAAATTATATAAAAGATAAAACTGATACCAGAAATAATATCAAAATGTGCGAGGTGCATTAAAAGTAAGAAAAAATTTTTACATGCATGAGTATTAACATTGATTTAAAAAATGAAGAATAAGAAGTAAGCATCCCACTCAAAAAGTAAGAAAAGGAATAACAAAATGAATCTAAATAAAATCAGAATGGAGGAATTCCAAAAACAAAAGTAGACATGGATGGATTGTCGTTGTTGTTAGGTGCTGTTGAGTCTGTTCCGACTCATAGTGACCCTATGCACAACAGAACGAAACACTGCTTGGTTCTGCGCTATCCTCACAATTGTTATGCTTGAGCCCATTGTTGCAGCCACTGTGTCAATCTATCTAGTTGAGGGTCTTCCTCTTTTTCACTGACCCTCTACTTTACCAAGTATGATGTCCTCCTCCAATGACTGATCCTTCTTGATAACATGTCCCGAGTATGTGAGAAGTAGTCTCATCATCCTTTCTTCTACAGAGCAGCCTGGTTGTACTGAATATACTTCTGGGTCCTTCCTAGTCTGTCTTAGTCTGGAAGCTCAGCTGAAACATGTCTGCCATGGGTGACCCTGCTGGTATTTGAATACTGGTGGCATAGCTCCCAGCATCACAGCAACACACAAGCCCCCATAATACGGTAAACTGACGAGTGGGGGATGAATGGACTAGATAATATAAAAATAGAAATAATAATAATAATAGAAATAGTTTGCAAGTATCACATATTCAGCCTATGCGTGGCATTATTCTAAATGACTTCAATATTTTAACTCATTTTGACCTTGTTGGTAGGTGCCGTTGAGTCTATTTTGACTTATAGTGACCCCATATGACAGAGTAGAACTGGCCCATAGGATTTTCTAGGCTGTAATCTTTACCTGGAGCCCTGGTGGGGCAGTGGTTAAGAGTTTGGCTTCTAACCAAAAGGTCAGCAATTCAAATTCACCAGCCACTCCTTGGAAACCCTATGGAGCAGTTCTACCCTGTCCTATAGGGTCCCTATGAGTTGGAATCGACTACATGGAAATGGGTTTGGTGTAGTTAATCTTTACTGGAGCAGATCTCCAGGTCTTTCTCCTGCAGAGCTACTGAGTAGGTTCAAACCTGTAACCTTTCAGTTGCAGCCCAGCACTTAACTGTTGCAGCACCGGGATTCTTCGTTTTGATATTACAGGCCTTAATACTAAGTATTAAGAAAATGAAAAAGCTGTTTTTTGAATAAACAAAATAAAGAAAGCATTAGAAAGATTGATCAGGTGAAGAAGAAAACCAAACAAAACTCATTGCCATCGAGTCTATTCTGACTCATAGCAACCCTATAGGACAGAGTAGAACTGCCCCATAGAGTTTCCAGGGAGTACCTGGTGAATTCGAACTGCCAACACTTTGGTTAGCAGCCATAGCGCTTAACCACTACGCCACCAGTGTTTTCGGCAAAAAGGAAGAGAAACCAAAAATAAGTAAAATCAGTCATGAAAAAAAGATTAAAACACCAAATAGAGAATTTTTTTTTTTTAACATTAGAATGCATACAATAGTATTTGTTGGGAAATTTGAAAACTTTGATGAAATGAATATTTTTAAAAGAAAAATTACGAATTCCCAAATTGTCTGAAGAACATAACACGTGGAAATATCAAGAAACATGAATGAAATTGGACCAGTTATCACAAATGTGCTTTCTTCCCCCCCCCAAAAGAACAACACAGCCCAGATGATTGTAGAGAGCATCTATATGTCAATATACAAAATACCAAGGTGCAGATAATCTGTCTTTTAAAAACTTTCAGAGAATAATACAATAAAGAGGTAAAAGTTACTCCATTCATTAAGGTGCTGTCTAATTTCATACCAAAACCAGAGGAGAATGATAAATGAAGCAAAAATTGTAGACTTATCACCATTAGGGAAAGATTAAAAATATTAACCCACTTAATCCTGTATTAAAAATAAACATTAAACAGGATTTATCCAAGGACTCAAAAAAAAAAAAAATTTTTTTTTTTTTTTTTTATCCAAGGACTGAAAAGTATAGTACAGTTGTGGACCATGTTGAAATTGGTGGTGACATCCTCATCTCAGCTGAAGAGGATGGACCCTTCTCTTGATGTGGACACATAGAACTTCTGGATAGAATATTTAATAATAGTAATAAATGGTATAAGTACACAACTGCACTTTTAAAAATAACGAGTGTGTGAGTGGTGATCTCTAGTACTGAAAACGAAGATTAGAAGTTAAAGTATTACGAGTGAACTTCGGCTGCAGTCTTAGTGATTAAAATCTGAGATTCCAAAGTCCAAGAAAAGAGAGAAATAGAAGTGACTTGGGATTTCTTGCCCTGGGACACAGTAAGGAAGTTTGCCGTTTGACAGGGATCTTTGCAGGGTTGGGGATTAACTTGTCCTCAAAAACTTAAAATTCCAGGCTTGTGATATTCAAATGGACACTCTTTAAATGGTGGGGGAACACAGTCAAGAAATTAACAACAATAAAAACAACAAACAAATAAATAAGCCAACAAAGCCAGGATCTTTGAAATCCCTAGAGCTCTAGCCAAAGGAAAAAAAAAAGACCAATAAGTTCTGGGAAGGAATTGTCACCATCGGGCGCCCACAGGCTCCCTGAGACATGAGTCGACAGCAACAACAGATTACACACTATATGAGGATTTCAAAAACAACATAAATTGCATAGTAATGGACAAATCGATCAAAGGAACAGGTTTTAGGGAGCCAGGACAGACCCAAGTACATAAAGAGACTTGTATAACAAAAACCAAACCAAACCCCTTGCCCTCGAGTCAATTCAGAACACACTAGTCATTAGGAAAATACACAACAGCCCAAGAGATCATTTCCCATCAACCAAACCAACCAAACCCAGTGCCATGGAGTGGATTCCGACTCATAGTGACCCTACAGGACAGAGTAGAACTGCCCCATAGAGTTTCCAAGGAGCGCCTGGCGGATTCGTACTACCGACCCTTTGGTTAGCAGCCGTAGCACTTAACCACTATGCCCCCAGGGTTTCCTCCCATCAACCAGAGTGGAGAAATTAGAAAAATAAATAAAATAAAAGGTGTGATAATACCAATTGCTGAAGACGATTCGGGGAAATAACATCACACAGACTTGCTGCCTTGAGGGGAAATCAGTGCATTCCCTAAGAGACCATTATGCTCTTTCTAGACCCTGAATTCTCTGTCTCTTGGTTTCAGAAATGTCCTCAGTTTTACTCAGAAATCACCTTCTATGATTTTTGCATTTAAAAAAAGGTCAAACTGCAATCATTTGCATTTTAACCTTTTCATCTCTAGTTAGGCTGGACATCAACATGATTCAAAATATAATGGCACCGCACACACAACTCATGAAAGGATACACATTTCCCTGTATTCTTCTACTGAAGTGGCTGGTTTGGGATTTTGTGGAGATGTGTTTCAGATTAAGGCATAAACCCATGGATAAGCCATTGTGCCTAATGTCCAGACCACCCCAGGGGCAACATGGTTTTTGCTGGTGACAAAAGCAGCTATGTGAAATGCCACATACCCTAGAGGAAGAAGGGAACATGCGGGAATCCCTGAAATCCTAGGCCCGAATAAGGTTCAGATGGTGTGACTTTCAACCTCTATTTCATACCTGACCACATGGAAAGATTTTTCCACTCTGAAATCAAAATGGGTGGGATTGGTTTTGTTTTATTTTAATGAGTTTTCCTTTCTATGTGAGATTTCTGGCAGAGAGCCTGAGAAGCCTGCAGAAGTGAAGTGCATTTAGGGTGGAGAGGGGAAGTAAACATTTCTTCTTCTTTTTAAAAATTTTTTTCCATGGCTGTAAACACTCCATTTCACCTGGCAGAAAAACTGTTCGTGACCAAAGGCTCCAAGGCAAAATGGGTTTTGACCCAAAGGAAATAAAGAAAGTTCTTGTCTTTCCTGTTACACCGAGTGATTTCAGATGCACTGGCCCAGAGATGGAGAACAGAAAGATTTGGTCCCCAATAACTTTCCCCAAGGTGCCCTGTCCCAGGTGGAGCAGGTGTGACTTACAGGATGAATCCCAGAGGACCCGGACCTGGCTTGCTTTCTCAACAGACACTGCTTTTGCAATCAAGTCTGATCCGTGATCCTTGCCAGAGAAATAAAATAATAACTTCCTGTGCTATTTGCCACTTCTCCTATGGACAACTGTGCTGGGCGCAATATTAGCCGGCTTTATCAGGAGGTGTATTTATAGGCTGGTGGTTCACACTGTAGCAAGGTGTGATAGGGGTGAAGGAAACAGGGTGCAGTTTTTCTGCCTTAATCACTCTTCTGGGGCAGAAGACAGGCTGCACAGGTGTGTCTGATCTCCCCGGGGGGTTGATTATCTCATGATAAACCACATCCTCTGTAGTTCCTTTACAGCTACTTTCCCAGGTTCAGATACAAAGAAGTGATTTAGAGGATTGGACTGACTGGCAAAAAACTGTCCGCCAGTCTGCACCGTGACGTTCCAAAGGAGAATATCCACTTTCTGCAAGTTCAGCCACCAACAGGCCAGGGTCAGCAAATTAAAGACTTCCTGGAGAAACTAAGCTGCCGGAGCGGCCCTTGTGTTTAAATTTCCAGTGCCCTTTTCACAGGCAAGCCCTAAAATCTCTCCCTGCTCTGAAGAGAGACAAAGGACAGTTTGCAATGCTTTCCAGAAAAGTACACAATTGTTTGGCCAACGCTGTGTTTTGAATTTGAGGGGTTCAGTTTCTACTTCCAGCTTATCCTAGAGGCTCAAATACAGCGACAATTTATCCTTTCAACCAGGCTGAGGCAGGAGAAGCCTAAGGCAGAGTTACTGGTAGAAAAATTGAGTTACTTGTAGGATAATTTCATATCTGACTCTCAGATAAATTTATTATCAGTATTTCAATCTAGTATTTAATTCAAAGTGAAATATTGTGATACTATCTATACCCCATGTTTGGACTGAGTACTTTTAAAAGTCTGTTCATTCATATGAGGCTCAGGGGTCTTTTAGAGAATATAATTAAATAGAGGACTAAGGAGGAATGATTACAAGCTTAGCTAAAGGGTATATTCTATCTGAAGTAGGGGAGTGTCGTGAATAAATAAACCCCTAATTACAGCCATCTTTAAACTCAGAAGCCTGAAGTTGTCTAAATTGCCCATGTTCTATTAAAAAAAAAAAAAGGTAGATGTAAATATCTTAAATTTAAAGTAAAATGTCCTCTTTTAAACAAATGGTGAATTTTTTGTTTTTTCCTCTGACTTACTGGCTTCTAATCATTAAGAGTTTTCGTTTTCATTAAAAAAAAAAAAAAAAAAGCATGACTATTTTAAACCAAGCCAAACCAGTTGCATTCAAGTAGATTCCAATTCACGGCAATCCTGTGGTGGCTGTTTTAAAGACACACTGTGTGTTCAGCTCTTTGAGGAGCTAGGGCTGCATCAGTGAAGCAAAGGCTCTGCTCAGAGAGATTCATCATTCTGTTCTAGTCCACCAGTGCTAAGGCTGGGATTGAGATCACACCGTTGCCTCAACCATGGTTACCAGGGTTATCATAGTTGCAATCCTGTGCAGCACCGAAATGTGTCCTGAGGAACCTTCACAGGCGAGTGTACGATTAGATAGTGCATTTGTACTCTGAGGTAAAGCTCTACAAAAATCAGAGCAAACATTGGTGAAGTCAACCAAGCTGATACAATAGGGATAATATGGCAGCAAGTCATGGATGTGTCAGGATAAATGCATGTCCTTGGAGCCATTTAATGTTACATTTATTCAAATGTCATCAGATTTTCTAATGGTTTCATGCTCAAGGTCTCCTTTCTCCAAGGGGATCTTTACACTTTCTGTTCTTTGCATATCCATGTAGAGCCCTAGTTCAGATCTCTACATGGAATAAGGGCTCAGTAAATGCTTGTTGATGCACTGACACATTGCTCCTTTTCTTTTAAACTGGAGAGGGTTCCTTCCCACCCTGGGGGGAAAACATAGCAATAACAAGAGCAACAAATCTTTTTTAAAAATTCACACTCAGGTAACATGAATTTAGAGATTGATTATAATGCTAAGAATGAAGTTTCTCCTCTAGTTAAGAGAAAGTTCACCCAAAAAAACATATATCACAAGAAAGTAACCTGACTAGAAAACAACGCGAAATAATGCAAGACTACAGCCTTCAGTACGGATTACACCTCAACATAAAGAAAACAAAAATCCTCACAACTGGACCAGTAAGCAACATCATGATAAATGGAGAAGATTGAAGTTGTCAAGGATTTCATTTTACCTGGATCCAAAATCAATGCCTATGGAAGCAGCAGTCAAGAAATCAAGGATGCATTACATTGGGCAAATCCGCTGCAAAAGATCTCTTTAAAGTGTTGAAAAGCAAAGATGTCACTTCAAGGGCTAAGGCGCACCTGAACCAAGCCATGGTGTTTTCAATCACCTCATATGCATGCGAAAGCTGGACAATGAATAAGGAAGATCAAAGAAGAACTGACACCTTTGAATTGTGGCATTGGTGAAGAATATTGAATATACCATGGACTGCCAAATGAATGAGCAAATCTGCCTTGGAAGAAGTACAACCAGAATGCTCCTTAGAAGCAAGGATGGTGAGACTACGTCTCACATACTTTGGACATGTTTTCAGCAGGGATCAGTCCCTGGAGACGGACATCATACTTGGTAAAGTAGAGGGTCAGCAAAAAAAAGGAAGACCCACAACAAGGTAGATTGACACAGTGGCTGCAAGGATGGGCATGAACATAGTAAAGATTGTGGGGATGGCACAGGACCAGGTAGTGTTTTGTTCTGTTGTACATAGGATCACGGTGAGTTGGAACCAACTCAATGGCACCTAACAACAACAATATACACATGTGTAGAAAGAAATATATATGTAGAAAGAACATGTATTCTCTCAAAAATGCTTGTGTATGTATATGCATATATTTATATATCTATACCATATTTTTGCATGTGTTATACTTTTTTTACCAACCACACCCTCCCCCCGAGTATTTTGGTAAGCACACTATGCTAATTTTTTACATGTTTCTGTAAAAAAATTAGCATAGCATACTTTTGAAAATACCTCTTGGAGGGGGAGAGCATGGTTGACAAAAAATGTATAACATGCATGTTATTTGTGTAAAAATATGGTCTATATACATATACATGCATACACACACACACACATATGTATATGTATATACTCATCCTTCAAGTAGCAATTGAAGGAACACAAGACAAATTTTTCTTTGTACTTACAGCTAAAAAGATTCAGCCAAAACACGGGTAGCATTTACATTAAACGAACTGTGGTTTATCTAAACTTGATGGGTAGGTTTCTTGGACTGCTTGTGGTAGAAGGAAGAGAAAGGTATACATTCATTTTACTATATGAACAGAGCTGCTAAATATGGAGAGCATATTTTTGCAATGAATATAAACAATTTTACAGTTTATCTTTCTAATTTTCCAGTAAGTCAGAGTTATTGATGGTAAAATGACTCGATGCAAATTTGTGTTAAGTTTCATTTATTTTTCCTGCAATATTCCTGAACACCTGAATGAAACATTTCATGAATGGAAAGTTAATCTACCCAGGCCTGGATGCCTAAAGCATTATGAGAAATTGGACACCGTATTTGGCCACATAGGGGCATTGTGCAAAAGAGTCCAGAGCTTAATCCATAGTTAAAAAAAATTGAGGTGCTTTATTTTTCATATTTTCATTTGTATGGGTTCAGATCATTGGCTTCCTCCATTTTCACCCAGGGCCCAGTGTGCTGGAGACTCCCAGGATGTACAACCTTAAAAGTGAAATGATTATTTCTAATGACACATGTTTTTAATGATATCTGAAATGTGGCAATTTGTAACTTCTGCATCTCGGGAAATGCACTAGCGGATGGCTGGACTTGTAGACAGCGAGACTCTTTGCAATTTCTGTTATTTTTCATCAGATACGCTTTCTAAGCGCATCAACAGGTGGCTCAGCTTAAAATAGGGATTTAATATTTTTAAACCTCTGGCTTTGGTGACCAGCTTCATTCAAAACTCATTCTTTTTTTGCTTTAAGGTATTATAGGTATTTGTAGACATTTGTTGGAGGTGAAATAAGCAATTGGGTTTAAGATTGATAGCCATCCAAATAATATGTTAGCATCATGATAGGTCATCTAAGATGGTATCTACATTAACTCTTAATTCTTGCCTCTAAAAGAGAAGAGTTTCAGTAATGTGGGTTAAAGTGAAAATCATGAAAAACGAATAAAGTACCTACAATTTGAAAACTAGAGACAGTTGCTGTCATTGACATTATCTTGGTGTGATTGTTAATGCTGTGTCTCAACTTGGCTGGGCCATGATTCTCAGTGATTTAACAGTTATGATGTGGTTTGGCAGTCTTATGATGCTGTGATCACTTCCACGATGAGATTTGATATAATGTGATCACCTCCATGATGGGATCTGCTGTGAGCAGCCAATCAGTTGAAAGTGCTTCCTTGGGGGTGTGGCCTGTATCAAATAAAAGTGGACTTTCTGGCAAAACTCCTGGGCTTTTGCTGGCACTTGATCCTGAGGCTAGCTCCTGTTCGTATGACCTCCAGATCTTAGGGCTTGAGCTAGCAATTTAGCTGCCATCTTGCCTGTCAATCTTAAGACTCCTTGCTCTTCACAGCCTGTGAACCAGAGCTCTGTTGTCTGACTTGCCTATCTTGAGTTCACCAGCCCCTGCGGCTACATGAATCAGGAAAACCTTCAGGCTGACCCAGGTTCCAGCCTCTACAACCCAGTGAGTCATTTCCTTAATATAAATCTCTCTCTATATATATTTGTACGCTTTACTGGTTTTGCTTCTCTAGAGAACCTAGCCTAAGACACTAGGTTTGTTTTAGTGTTTATGTTAGATATTTGGTAGCATGGATACAAAAATAGATATGGAGTAAACAAAGAATCAATACAACGATGACACATTGTCCCACCACCCAGTTTACAAAATAGTCCATTACAATCATTATTTAGCAATAAATTTTGTGCAAGTACGAAAAGCTTGAAAACAAATAAAAATATTATTTGACTAAGTAGCCAATCAAGGAAGAATATTTTAACTGTGCTTCCACTGAGACACTTAATTGTAAGACCTTAAAAATAAGATATTGATCATAGATTTGCTTTTGCAAAGTGTTAGTATACCCTTAAATATGCATTGCCAAAAGCGTACCATACCTGATAATTAGATACAGCAAAGATATTCTTATGCTATGGTTACAATCAAATAAAAAATTACTTAATTGTTGTAATAATTCCTCAAATAAAAATTTATCTTGTGATTATGTTAATTGTTCTTTCTTGTGAATATTACTACCAATATTCAAACCAGCAATCAGGCTTCATCTGTGGTTTACATAGCCCTGTAACTTATTCTGTCCCTGGGTGGCACAAAAGGTTTGCTCTTGGCCACTAACAGAAAAGTTGGCAGTGTAAATCCACCCAGTGGCACCACAGAAGAAAGGCCTGGTAACCTGATTCCATAAAGATTATAGATGAGAAAACCCTGAGCTATGGAGCTCAGCTCTACCTTTTAACACATAAGGTTGCCGCGAGTCAGAATAGACTTGATGCCAGTGAGTTTGGGTTTTGGTTTATAGTTACTCTGAGACCCTGGGTGGTACAAACCGTTAACCTGCTTGACTGCTAACAGCAAGGTTTACAGTATAAGTCTACCCAGAGACTCCTCTGAAGAAAAGATTGGTGACCTACTTCCAAAAAAATCAGCCATGGAAGCTCAATAGAGCACAGTTCTATTTTGACACACATGACGTTGAGTCCACTGGATGGCAACTGGGTTTTGGTTTTGGTATAGTTACTCTGGATTTTTCACATTGTAACTTTTCGATAGCCATATATTCTTCTCTGCTTAACTACTCTCCTAGAATCGCATCTCAGTATCGCCTTCATATTATTCCACAGGTAGAGGTTCAGCATACAGAATATGCTTCTTTATTTCAACTCTTTCCCCTTTGGGATTCTGTGTTGAACTCAGGGAGGGGGCATATTTTTTTTCTTGGTAATACCACATCGATGTGGCTCCATCTTAAGTCGCCTTGGGCTATGAGTGAGGAGAGAATATGGTATGACTGTAAATGAAGAAAAATAGGCAAAATTAAGCGAAGCATCCTGTTTACCTTCAGTTAAAAAGCCGAGTAGAACAACCTGCTAAGCCACAGCCTTGTTTTTGGACAGATTATGCATTTAGTTAGCAAAAAGGTGGTTTTTAAAAGCAGACTTTTTGAAAAAATAATCACTGGACCTGAAGAAAAAAAATGTCATGTTAGGGACCATTCCTGGAATAGGCAGACCTCTTAATTTATTTTAACTACCTGGGCAGGGATATTTCAAAGACCCAGTCTCTGGGTACCTTGGCACCAAGATGAAGCTGGGCAAGAGTTGCATCTGAAGTTCTTTCCTTGGGGAACATCAGCCATGTGCTACCTCCTCAGCCATTCTTTTAGTGGTTCTAAATATGAGTAACTCTGCAGATTACCTTGCCTCTATAAACAGCTTGGAGTTATTACAGATGGGGACAAAATAGTGGGTGGGTTTATGTGGAAATTTACAGTGGAAATCTTGTAAAAATATATGCAGACTCTGTAGGTAGTGGGGAGTCTCAGCTTGAGAAGCTAAATGGGACATTTGCTTTGCACTTTGGTCACTAGGCCGGGCAACTGGAATCAGCCTACTCTCAAGAGAGACTGAAGAACCTTGTGAGGAAAACATCCCAGGAAAAGGGAACTGAAGGCCATTAAGTTTGGTTCAAGGCCAATTTTAGAGTCCAAGGGAAGGGGCAATTTCACAGATGGTATTGACTCCATGGATTCATGTCTGGAAAGAGTGATTTATCAATAAAGTTGTAGAAAAAAATGAAAATACTAGTTTGTTTTTTAAATTTTATTGTGCTTTAGGTGAAAGTTTACAGGGCAAATTAGTTTCTCATTGAAAAGTTCATACACAAATTGTTTTGTGACATTAATTGCAATCCCTGGATTCTCCACGTCCATTTGTCAAGTTTTCCTGTCCCTTCCTGTTGTCTTGTCTTTGCTTTTGGGCAGGCTTTGCCCATTTCATCTCGTATATACTTGATTGAACAAGGGAGCACGTTCTTCATGTGTGTTATTGTTTGTTTTATAGGCCTGTCTAATCTTTGGCTGAAAGGTGGACTTTGGGAATGGCTTCAGTTCTGAGTTAACAGGGTGTCAGGGGGCCATAGTCTTGGGGGTGTCTCCAGTCTCTGTCAGACTGAAAATACTAGTTCTGTAAACTCTCCATAAGACATTGAGGGACTAAAATATCATTGAATTGTAGCTTTACACAGAACAGAGATGACCTAAAGGTCAAGTGCATGGGCCCCATTTTAGATCACAAAATATTCTCAGCAGCTAAAGCAGGGAGCTATACTAACGATGTGTTAGCTAGAAAAGCAAGAGACAATGTATGTTTTGGGCAGCTTTGGGAGCCAGCAGCTGGAGCCTAGACGGTGCAGTGGTTAAGTGCTCAGGCTGCTAACCAAAAGGTTGGCAGTTCAAATCTACCGGCCTCTCCTTGGAAACCCTACGGGGCAGTTCTACTCTGTCCTATAGGGTTGTTATAAGTTGGAATCGAATCAACAGCAATAGGTTTGTGTTTTGTTTTGTTAATTTGTCCATTAGGGTGAAGCACATCATTGTGGCAGCCATGACAGAAATCAACACAAGCGAAGGAAAACCAGGATGAGTAGTGGAGAGAACTTGTGACCAATTATGCGAGGATTCGGCTATTCTAATGACCCTAACTCACCAGGGGAATTTGTCTCCCTAAAAGTTGCCTTGATATGTTTGCAAAGAAAATAAAAATAATTTTTAAAAACCTACTTCCTTCCTCAAAAATAAAAGAAGCAAATAAACGTGTTATTTGTATCTTCTAGAATCTCTAAACTAAGACATACTGAAAATAACTGTCAGATCGATTTTCTGTATATGATGCCATAAGAATTGACACACCTGAGAAAATGAATGGTTGGATTCACTCTGATTTTGAGCATGTTAACAAAAGGAGTACATTTCAACAGGTTTTTAATGCCTACCACGTGTCTACCAGTGTTTCATTCTGTTGTACGCAGTGTCGCTATGAGTCAAGACCAACTCAAGGTCACCTAACAACAACCATCTGCCTGGTTAAAATCCAACTAGAAAGGAGCAAGGCTGAACAAGCAATGGGACAAAGCTCTTCTTAGAGCTTATGTCTCTCTAGGGGCTTTACCCAAGAGAATGTTTGACTCAGTTTCTAAGGTATCAACAATCAATAGTTAGAAAGTGCAGAATGCACCAGGAAGGATAACAAAACAAAAAACAAATCCCAATGCTAAGCACCAAAAAAAATCTCAGACACTGTCGTTGACCTAGGGTTTCAGCATAATTGTGCTTTTGCATCTTCCTTCTTAATTTGCATTTTCTGTTTTCAAGAAGATTCCAGGCAGCTACAGGGTGATGCAATACGAAGATTTTTTTTTTAAATTATTTTTGTTAGTAAGTGCAACTAAAATAATTCTTGCTTATTGAAAGGGAATTAATGAAACAAAATTTTAAAGCACAAAATCAAATCACGCAGAGATGAAATAGAATTTTTGTTTAAGTTTCCGTGCATATATAATTAAAAAAATTGAATTAGAGTGCTTCTTAATGATGACAATAAGTTGACATGATATGGTGAAAAGAACTCTGACCTGAGGATTAGAAGACCCGTGATTTGGACACCACTGCCTTACCATTGAGGATCCCTGGTGGCACAGTGTTTAAAGCACTCAACTATTAATTGAAAGGTAGGCAGTTTGAACCCACCAGCCAATCTGCAGGAGAAAGATGTGGCGGTCTGCTTCTGTAAAGATTTACAGCCTTGGAAACCCTATAGGGCAGTTCTGCTCTGTCCTATAGGGTTGCTACGAGTTGGAATTGACTTTACAGCAGTGGGTTTTGTTTGCTTTGCCTTTGCTGCTTGAGTGACCTAAACAAGTCCCACATTCTCTTGGATGTCAGTTTTATCTTCTGTGAAATAATAACGTTTAGACATCAAAGGTCTTTCGATTTGAAAATTCTTTGCGGCTGATTATTATTATCATTATTAATAAAATGTACAATACCATGTGGCATAGTACATATTTATGCATGGGTAAAATAATAGATATAAGTTACTTTCATCTGTTTTGCTGTGAGATAATCACAAAACCCCATGGATTCAGGAAAGAAAGGACTTTAAATATGAGGAACATAGTCTCGAGGAGGTTATGTGTTAGATCTTTTAGAGGCCAGTAAGGACAAATTGTAGCCCCTGGGTGGTTCAAGGGAGCACTGGTGGCACAGTGGTTAAGTGTTTCGCTGCTAACCAAAAGGTCAGCAATACGAATCCACAAGCCACATTTTGGAAACTATGGGGCAGTTCTACTCTGTCCTCTAGGGTCGCTATGAGTTGGAATCAACTCAACGGCAGTGAGTTTGATTTGCGTTTGAGTGACTGAAATGGTTAACAAGCCTGGTTACTAACAGAAAAGGTTGGAAGTTTGAGTTCATCCAGAAGAACCTTGGAAGAAAGACCTCGAGATCTCCTTCTGAAAAATCAATCATTATAAACCTTTTGGAGCAGAGTTCTACTATGGCACATGTCTTAATCATCTAGTGCTGCTATAACAGAAATACCGTAAGTGGATGGCTTTAACAAAGAGAAATTTATTTCCTCACAGTAAAGTAGGCTAAAAGTCCAAATTCCTGGTGTTGGCTCCAGGGGTAGGCTTTCTCTCTCTGTTGGCTCTGGTGGAAGGCCCTTGTCCTCAATCTTCCCTTGGCCAAGGAGCTTCTCAGGTGCAGGGACCCTGGGTCCAAAGGACACCCGTGCTTTCTTGGTGGTATGGGGTCCCCAGCTCTCTGCTTGTTTCCCTTTCCTTTTATCTCTTGAGAGACAAAAGGTGGTGCAGGCCACACCCCAGGGAAACTCCCTTTACCTTGGATCAGGGAAGTGACCTGAGTAAGGGTGGTGTTATAATCCCACCCTAATCCCCTCCACATAAAATTACAATCACAAAATGGAGGACAACCACACAATATTGGGAATCATGGCCTAACCAAGTTGATACACACATTTTGGGGGGGACATAATTCAATCCATGACAGCACACTTGAGGTCGCCATGAGTTGGAGTTGAGTCTACAGCAACAGGAAAAGGACAAATCATTCCTTTAGGTTTTCCGTTGAAATGACTGTTGGGTAAAATCATTTACTTTTTTCACATGGATTGAAATCAAGTCCCAGGGCCAGGGGGAGGATGTCACATGTTTCTCATAGCTGTCCCCCAAAGAATAGCTATGAAGTGAATGGCTGCCATGAGCTCACCAGAAAATGAGAAGGGCAGTGTAACTTCTATTCCAAAGTGGTCCTGTAACAGTTCAGTTATCAAAATAACACATAAGAACATTTTTGTATTTTAAAGAGTTTTTTTTTTTTTTTTTTCTTGTGTGTTTACCTACTGGTGAATCATCCCATGAGGAATGAAATGACTAAAAATTCCATGAAGGGTTGGGTGTCTTTTATTTTGGGAAAAGAATCCAAACCCTGCAGCAAAAAAACCATGCTCATTGGAGGTGCAGGTGGTATTTTGGGAACGGGAGCGTAGGTGGTAGCCCTAGGATACTTGTCTTCCCCTTCTACAAGCTACAGCATGGTGCTTCATGTGAAGAGCCAGTGGATAATCGGAAATCCCCATATACCTAACACTCAGAAATCTTTTTTTGGCATGGTAGATAAGAGTGAAGTCAGATTTCAGAAGTATCTTACTGTGAGAACCTGTACTATCTTCGTGTATAAAAATGCCATGAAAGAACACTTCTAAATCCAGATACTTAGCAGTTTTCCCTATTACAAACACACACTCAGATACACACACACACACGCCTTTAGTCTTAAACACTAAAGGACTAAGAAAGATGACTTGGGTGTGCTCTTGCAGGTGTTCTGGCTGTTTGTCAAGGTTGGTAACTGCTATCCGCCCACCTCCAGAATTTCCCTAGAATTTTGACTTGCACATGGATTCATCCTTTTCTTCATTTTGCATTAAAATGATGCTAGGTAGTTGGCCTCCATATTATACCTTACAACCCATTGCCGCTGAGTCCATTCTGTTTCATAGCAACCCTATAAGACAGAGTAAAACTGCCCCATAGGGTTTCCATAGAGGCTAGTGGATTCTAACTCCTGACCTTTTGGTTAGCAGCCAAGCTCTTAACCACTGAGCTACCAGGTCTCCATATTATGCCTCAGGACCATTGAATTTAAGGTGGAGGGCTTCTGGCAAGAAAGTATCTGATGAAGCAAAGTTAACTCAAGGGCATTTGAAGAGTGTGGAGCTTCCAAACTAAGCTGGCTTCCAGTAATAAACAGGCTGACAGTAGATTGTTATAGCCCCTGGCTTGACATCTTCCTCTAAACTTTTGCATTTATTTAATGTCTTCCTGGAAGGACCTCTTATAAGCATCATTTCTTTTTGTTGTGTGGATGTCTTTGATGTCAAGAAAAAAAAATTAGGTTAATAGATTGTCACTATCTAAAGATAATTAAACATTTAATTTCAATGTGATATATACTAGATAAAGTAAAACATGAAAATGATTTTATTGTTTTTTAATGATTTAAAAATATCAAGTTGCAGACAGAGTTTTATATGGCTTAAAAATAAAAAATATGTATGTAAAATTTCTTACCCATTCAACCCTTCCACACTCCATAGGCTCTCACCCCATAAATAACCATACTAATTTCTTGTGTAGCCCTCTACTTATTTTTAGATAATAGGAGCAAATAAAAGATATATTTGTTTCCTTCCCTCCTTGCACAAAAAGTAATGTATGATATATTTTGCATTACATTTTTCTTTTTTTTCCTTAACCATATAGCCTAGAGATCTATACAAATTGGGACATAGAGCCTTTCTTCATTCTTTCTTGCAGCCCCAGAGTATGGGAGGTACAATCGTCCATTCAATTAGTTCCAAATAGATATATCCTTGGATGTTTTATGATAATTTGTAATTAAAATCTGCGTATATTCAGGTAAATATATAGGGTAAGTTCCCATAAGTGGTATTGCTGGGTCAGAGAAGTACATGGATTTGTTATTTAGGTAAATATTGATCATCAGTACCATCTTAGAGGCAGTTTTAAGTATTTGGGATACAGGATAATAAAATTGTTCCCATAACACAGAGCCTATGAAATAATTATACCTGATCCACCCCTATCACTATATTGCTGTAAATAAAGGATTTGTATAATTTAGCTTTTGCAATAATTAATAATTTTCATTTTGTTATTTTTATATTTATGTTTTCCTTACTATCCAATAGTTTAACAGGTCTTTGAAAGTTTGTGAATCCCAACCATTCGGTATAAGACAGCTCAGATTCCTCTTTGGGAGCCATGGGCCCACTCTCATTTACAAATATTATGTTCTTGGGTATAATATTTTTAACCCATAGGTTTAGCATTTTAACCTTTATATTATCGGTAGCCCTGGTGGGGTGGTGGTAAAGAGCTCAGCTCCTAACCAAAAGGTCAGCAGTTTGAATCCACCAGCCTCCCCTTGGAAACTCTATGGGGCAGTTTTACTCCATCCTATTTTTTTTATAGGGTTGCTATGAGTCAAAATTGATTCTACGGCAACAGGTTTTGGTTTTTTGGTTAGCAGTCTTGATATGCGTGCAAAAGCTAGACAATGAATAAGAAAACCAAAGAAGAATTGATGGCTTTGAATTAGGGTGTTGGCGAAGAATATTTAATATACCATGGACTGCCAGAAGAACGAGCAAATCTGTCTTAAAAGAAACACAGCCAGAGCGCTCCTTGGAAGGAGGATGACAAGACTCTGTCTCATACACTTTTGACATGTTATCAGGAGGGACCAGACCTGGAGAAGGACATTATGCTTAGTACAGTTAGAGGGTCAGCAAAAAAGAGGAAGACCCTTGACACAGTGGCTGCAACAAGGGGCTCAAGCATAACAAGGATTATGAGGATAGCACAGGACTGAGCAGTGATTTGTTCTGTTGTCACTGTGAGTCGGAACAGACTCGATAGCAACTAACAACATCAGTCTTGATAACTAGGGTCTCAGATTCATAAGGTCATTTTGAAAGAGGGTCCATGAAAAGAAGTGAAACTTCTACTCACCATACATGTATTCACCATTTTTGAAAATGTGAAATGCAGGACGTTTCCATGGCTGGTCATGTGTTGCCCAGTAAGAATTGGATGTCCCAACAGTCAGAGAGCCTCTGTGGTGACCTGGCTCGCTTTTCCAAAAGTGAAGGCAGCTACAGGCTATTAGGCTGAAGGAAATCAGGCTGATTTAAGGGAAGATGGCATTTAAAGTAGATCTTCAGAAAAGCAGTTTTGATGAATTTTAGTTGTCGTTGGGTGCTGTGGAGTCCTTTCTGACTCATAGCAACCTTAGGTACAACGGAAAGAAACACTGCCAGCTCCTGCATTGTCATCATAATTGTTGACGTGCTTGAGTCCATTGTTGCTGCCACTGTGTCAATCTATCTCATCAAGGGTTTTCTCCCTTTTCATCAATCCTCTACTTTAACAAGCACGATATCCTTTTCCAGGAGCTAATCTCTCCTGATAACATGTCCAAAGTGAGACTAAGTCTCATCATCCTTGCTTCTAAGGAGCATTTTGGCTGTACTTCTTCCAGTACGGATTTGTTCATTCTTTTGGCAGTCCATGGTATATTCAATATTCTTTTCCAACACCATAATTCAAAGGCATTAATTCTTCTTTGGTTTGCCTTATCCACTGTCCAGCTTTCACATGCATATGAGGTGATTAAAAATACCATGACTTGGGTCAGTGCACCTTAATCCTCAAAGTGACATCTTTGCTTTTTAACACTTTAAAGAGGTCTTTTGCAGCAGATTTGCCCAATACAACATGTCATTTGATTTTTTGACTGCTGCTACCATGGGTGTTGACTGTAGATCCAAGTAAAATGAAATCCTTGACAACTTCAATCTTTGATTATCATGATGTTGCTTACTGGTCCAGTTGTGAGTATTTTTGTTTTCTTTATGTCGAGGTGTAATTTATACTGAAGGCTGTAGTCTTTGATCTTCATTATAAGTGCTTAAAGTCCTCCTTGCTTTCAGCAAGGTTTTGTCATTTGCATAATGAAGGTTGTTGATGAGTCTTCCTCCAGGCCTGATGCCCTGTTCTTCTTCATATAGACCAGCTTCTCATGTTATTTGCTCAACATACGTATTGAATAAGTGTGGTGAAAGGATACAACCTTAACGGACAACTTTCCTGATTTAAACCACTCAGTATCTGCTTGCTTTGTTCGAATGACTGCTTCTTGGTCTATGTACAGGTTCCTCATCAGCACAATTAATTGTTCTGGAATTCCCATTCTTCTAAATATTATCCATGATTTGTTATGATCCACACAGTCAAATGCCTTTGCATAGTCAATAAAACAACTTTCTGGTATTCTCTATTTTCATCCAAGATCCATCTGACATCAGCAATGATATCCCTGGTTCCACGTCCTCTTTGAAATCTGGTTTGAATTTCTGGCAGCTCCCTGTCAATGTGCTGCTGCAACTGTTTTTGAATTATCTTCAGCAAAATTTTACTTGTGTGTGATATCAATGATATTGTTCAATAATTTCTATATTCTGTTGGATCCATTTCTTTGGAATGGGCACAAATATGGCTCTAGTAGTAGCTGCCACTGAAGTCTGGGATTTGGTGGCAAGTTATCTTGAATTTTTGCATAATGTGACTCAATGGCAATCTGTGAAAAGTTTTTGGAGAAACATTTATTTTGAAGAAATTGTTATTGTTCTTGCCCGGGACTGGGCTAATCCATTGGAAAGGAAGTGATTGCTTATGCCTGAAAGGATATAGGTTTCATTTCCACATAGGCCAGGTAACTTTCCTCGGCAAATTTGCTACAGATTCCATCCCCAGACTTGGACGATTTCAGTGTGAAAAGCAGAACAGGTAAGATAGGGAATGGGTGGATGGGACAGCACATTCATTTCACCGGTCCTAAATTACGACAGCTGAATGAATGGCCTTCTATGGTAACTTAATTTGTGTATGCATAAAAGTGGCTGCCAAATCCTCTGTATGTGACTTTTTCTCATATTCTCTCTAATGTTACTAATATATTTATTAATGTAATAATGGGTATTAGCACCCAAATTGTGTTGACATAATTACTAACCCTAAAAAAAAACCCTAATTATGTGATATTATTAGATACCAAAATACAAAAAATTAGTCAGTCAGCTGCATATTTAGTCTGATTCTCTTGCTTTGTGTGTTCTTCTGGTTGTTTTCACTTTGTTTTTTAAAGTAAAATTGATTTTATAGACGTTTTGTTTTGGTCTCATGTAGACGCTAACATTAATTATTTAGGAATGTAGAAACCCAAATGTCATATGAGAGAAATGTTATCATAATAATGGCAAATTATTGGTTTCTTGCTCAAGGAGCTTCACAGTCCAAGCAATATTAATGACTGGAAGTTACTGTGGCAAATAATAGCTTAACCTTTGAGTTGTTTACATTTCAACCAACAAAGAAAGTAGTTTCGTTGAGGAATGTTTTAAGTGTGGGCACCTTTATGTTCATAAAACATATAGCTGGCTCAAAGGTTACAGTAAAGACACCTGAATATATGGTTAGCTCATGGTACTCTCTTTTAGAACATATTCTTGATTAAAAGAAGTAATTTCTCCTTCATCAGAAATTCTTATTTCTGGAAAGTTTGGAAACACCGAAGAACCCATGAAACTCTGTCATTTTTCACTGGGAGACATTCATACTTCAGGTATCAACCAACAGTAGATCTTGTCTAGAGGCTGCTATGCAGATGGCATCCTGACGTTGAGATATGATTCCCAGAATGCATCAAACCATGGAATATCTTTCATCATGCTTTAACCAAGTATAGCACTGCAGAACAGAGAAGCGTGGGTTAAACGCATAAAGCCAGGTAAACTTTCCAAACAGGCATGTGGAGATACATTGAATGGAAACTTTTAAAATTCCATACAGTTTGTTCAGGCAGAACCAACGATTTTAAAATGAACAGTGACAGATCAATTTTTAATGGTAACTCTATTATTTTTATCTATTATGAATACTGTTTTAACCAGACCATGAAAATTATGTTGACATTTGAAAAGCATGTGATTAATTGTAGCAGAACCAACAGTCTGAAGGCAGCCTCAATATAGGAAGGTGATACCAGGTGTGGACCCTGATTCTAACATTGTTGGCACACTGCAGACCTTGCCTTGTCTTTCTTTTTTAATCTGCTAAATGTTAAAAATTCTAGGTGTGCCAGTGATAAATTGATATACATTTGAGGCACAATGGGTTGTGGAGATGCCGTTTTGAAAACACAGAAATGTACTCAACAAAAATCTGAGTAAATTTCAGAAATGAAAACACACAGCCCAAAAACTCTGAGGTGAAACTCTGGCCAAAACGGTCAAATGATGTTTACAGCTTATAATTTCCAATATTGTCCCAACTGCTGAAAGATTTAGGCTTGGATAGTACAAAGCCGTCATTGTGTATCAAAGCACAGACGTGAGAACTTCTAGTTTTAATTGAGCACAGAAATTTCATCTAAAATTTTTTAGGGGAGACAGTAATAAGATGGGTTTTCATAGTATCAAAGTATCTGGATCAGAAAATTGGAAGGTATTATCTCCTAATTCCAGATACCTAGACCAATTACTCCATTTTCCTTGATATCCTCACCATTCCTTAACTGGGTGGTTTTGGGGTACAATATTTAGTCATGAAGCAGAGCGTTTTTAACCCATCCATGCCAGGATAAAACAAAATGATACACTTATTAGTGCCATGTTCAAACCACCTAACTTAAGTGATCTGGCATACGCAAGGTTTATAAAATCCACATTTTATTCTGTTATTTCAGAAGAGAGAGAGAGGAAGAAGACTGAGACAATTATTTAATGGAAAAGCAATATTTAGGGAAAAATCAAGTTAGAACATGGATTAGAATTCAACCACCAAATTAGCTGGGTTATATTAGGAATACTGCAATTTCTCTGTGGGTGTCTTTTCACCAGAATCTAATGCATTTACAATGACATCTGTCCCCAGTCTGGGCAGTAAGAACATGTTAACTATAAATGAGATAGTATTGAGCATAGGGAGGCAGGCAAGCTTGGTGGGAGAGTTTTATGTTTGGGTAAAGTATAGTTACAGAAAGAATGTGCATGAAGTCCTTTAATGTTTCATAGCAGTGATGGAAATGCTTAGATCCTTTTCTACAGGCCCAGGGTGTCTCTAAGTAACTCTTTGTTTTCATTTTATTTCTTTTGTTGTTTCTTTTTTTTTTTTTACGCAAATCTTTACATGTAAAACTGTTCCATAGGGTAACGAATTACATATTGGAGAAAAATAATGTGGTATAATGTAATAGGTGCCCTGGTGGTGCAGTGGTTAAGAGGTATGACTGCTAACCAAAAGGTCGGCAGTTCAAATCCACCAGAAGCTCCTTGGAAACCCTATGGAGCAGTTCTACTGTGTCCTATAGGGGTGCTATAAGTTGGAATCACTCAACGGCAATGAGTTTGGTTTGCTTTGGTTTCGGTAAGGTAAGAGTTTGCCTGGTACAGTGTTACCAATATGTCCTGATTCTCAAAAGGCACTTTTCATTTTTTTTTTTTTTCATTAGCTGTTGATGGAGTCACCTTTACCCTTCTATCTTTAAAGCCTCCCTATCAGTCGGAATCTACTCAATGGCAATGGGAACAGGAATGGGAAGACCAAGAAGAGGCACAAAAGGAAGTATATCTTGAGGTAAACTGATTTTGCTAAGAGGTGAATGGTAGGAGTAATAAGATCCTAAGAATAGCAGCATCTCCAGAAACCAAAAGAGTAAAAAGTATTTCTATTTATAAATTTTATTTAAAAAAAGGTGCTTTATGACTATGAACCATTATTAATATTGTGTTGGCATCTACTTTGGCACAATTTTGTATGCTCTATGGTTTCATCATTATACAAGTGAGGATTCAATATTCATACTTATATTTTTATAGTGAATAAGAATTGTGACAACTATTGTAGCTCAGTGACTGGATATGGACTGAAACAAAATGAAGTAGAGAATCAAGTTAATATTAAGGTTGTATATTTCTTGTAAACAACCAGAGGGCAACTGGAAGGGTCCTACAATAGGCAGCTAGATTCTAGAAAGATTAAAGTAATCTGCACCTTTGAACTTTGCCCATATGTTATGTGGATTTTAATTGTTGTTCTTATGTATATGGTTTTCTTTTCACTCTGATTACTTTGAAAGTTTATGTTTGTCTTTGGTGTTCTATATTCACTACAAAGCCTCTAAATGCAGATTAATTTTCACTTTTATCATTGAACCTGAGGTTTTTAAATCTGAAGAACACAAGTCAATTGATTTAGGGAAGATCTGAGCCATTATTTCTTTTAACGTCGGTCATGTAGGATTTTTTTTTTTCTTTGTGTTCCCTAATTTGATGTTGACAGTTTTTCTTTAGTGGAACTTAGTGCTCTCTCTCTCTCTCTTCTTTGTGAGGCTTCCTCACATTTTGGGGGGAAATCACTCTAGAACAATTTTGGAGTTGCTTCTGCAACACTCCACAGCAATACCATACCAGTAGTCACTGGCCCCGATACCAGGTTTTCTGTAAAATTTTTGGTTTGTGGGTTCCTAAAATATGAAAGTAGTATAAATTTTAACTCCAAACCTGTGAAATTCTTAGGATATCTGGTTTGGGTTTGTCAGAGGAAGTTTTTTTCACCCAGTGCCCTGGCATAGAGAAACAAGCATTTTTGTATTCTCCTTGTGTTGTAAGGAAACCCTGGTGGTATAGTGGTTAAGAGCTACGGCTGCTAACCAAAAGGTCAGCAGTTTGAATCCATCAGGCACTCCTTGGGAACTCTATGGGGCAGTCGTACTCTGTCCTTTAGGGTTGCTGTGAGTTGGAATCAACTCAGCTGTAACAGGTTTGGTTTTGGTTGTGTTATAAACCTCTCCCCCTCTCCCTTCACCTTCTTCTGAGGGTATTGCCCTTCAAGGACCCCAGCTTCATGCAGGCATCTCAGCTGTAATTCACTGTGGTGCACTCTCCCTCAATGGGCATCGTAACCCAGGTTCTGGATTTTGGGGTTTGATAAGCGCTTCCTGAGGCTTCGGGGGCATCGCCTGATTCCAGTGGCTTTCAGTTTTAATGTTTCTGAGGCTAGGTGACTTAGTTTTTATTTTGCAAGCTCAGCTAAAAATCTAAACTACATTTTGTCACATTTTCCCCCAAATCATGGATTCTTATAGTAGGGGATATTTCAGATTATTGTAATTTACTAACTTGCCCACAATATGTTTATATTTCCCAGCTCCAGCATCCTTGCCTTTAACTCTCTGATTGTAAATAAAGGCTAATAATAGATCCTGCTAGATTGAAATCCCCCCAAACCCATTCTGAGGAGAAATACATGTTTCCTCAAGTCATTTGAAAACATACCTGGAGCAAAATCCTATTATCCATCTAGTTGAGTATCAACAACCTTCGGTGGGTTTAGTTACTGCTATGCTGGTGGTCCAGTGGTTAAAAGCATGGCTGCTAAACAAAAGGTCTGAAGCTCTAATCCACCAGGTACTCCTTGGAAGCCCTATGGGGCGGTTCTACTCTGTCCTATAGGGTCACTATGAGTTGGAACTGACTCACTGGCAATGTTGTTTTGTTTTGTTTTTTTAATTCTTGAAGGCAAGGAATTGAACCAATGGGATGCAGGTCATTCTCTTTGAGGCTTGCATACTTGGAATGTTGTTATTTTTCCCTTCTGTAAGGCCAGGCTGCCATGCTCTGCTCCTTCCCAATGTTTTTCATATATCCTCTCTCTGGAGAAATGCGAGAGGCAGGCTGGAAAGACATCAATGTTATGTATCTCAGAGCCTGCTTACACAGGATGCCAATGGATGGCAATATTTTATCATTACGACACAGCCCAGAGACCCTTCATCTGTGGCCTCGGGCAGCATGAGGAGTCGGCCCTTTGGTGTGGCACATGTCACTGAAGCTTCACCCCCCATTAACTGTGCTGTTGTTTGTGATTGTTAAGCTGCGGGTCTCGCCGTGTGTCACATTCTTGACTTGCACAAGGGTCCATTAGTAAGTAGCATCTGAGTGCCATGAGTCATAGAAGGCCCAGTTCTTGGAAAAATAAACACTGCACATTCGACTGAGATTAGAGCCACTGAGTGGTAGTGAGCTGGATGGTGTTTCATGTAAAAGACTGCCTCTGTGATTCATCAGGGCCCTTTTTTTTGTGCTCTCTCTATCAATAACCAAAACATCGAACTCATAGCAACCCCCTAGCACAGAGTAGAACTTTCCCATAGGGTTTCCAGGCCGTAATCTACAAAAAAAACCCAAATGAAACCCATTGCCGTCGAGTCTATTCCAACTCATAGCAACCCTATAGGACAGAGTAAAACTGCCCCATAGGGCTTAGGGCTTCCGATTTAATAGGCCAGTGAAAACCCTGTGGATCACAAGGGTCCAATTTGATGGTAGCTAACGACAACTTTTTTTTTTTTTTAATAACGACAACATCAATTAAAAAAAAAATTTTTTTTTTTTTTAACAACAACATCAATACACTAGTGATGCACATTAAAGCTGTTGCCGTTGAGTCCATCCTGACTCATATCGACCCTATAGGACAGGGTAGAACTGCCCCATAAGGTTTCCAAATAGTGGCTGGTGGATTCAAACTACTGAGGTTTTAATTAGCAGCAGAGCTCTTAACCACTGTGCCTCCAGAGCTCTACAGGTGCACGTTACTGTTGCATAACACTTCCTATTCACAAACACAGGTTGAGCCTTCACATTGTCTCTGGTGCTGTGATTTGGTCCATGGCATTGGAACAAGGGAAAGTGAGAGGACAATGTTTGCCCCATATTTGAAAGCTATCTGGAACCCTCATGAAATCAATTTCAGGATTTCAAGTGAAATAAAGTCATTTGGAGGAGGCTTGGTGGCACAATGGTTAGGCATGGAGCCACTAACAGAAAGGTTGGCAGTTGGAACTCACCCAGGGCTCCATGAAAAAAAGACCTGGTGTGGGGCAGTTTTATTCTGTCACATGGGGTCGCTATCAGTCAGAATTGACTTGACGGCACCCAATGACAAAAAGGTTGTTTCCTTTTTTTTTTATTTTAAATACAATTTCCAGAAAGTCACTCCTTCTGTTGCTCACTATCATTTCCTTCCTCCACTCCTTTCTATTTTGTACATTTTCTATTCCTTTTCCTTACATATTCCATGATTTTATACCTTTTCCTTTCCTTCCTTCACTTCTTTTTCACTCTTCACACATCATCCTTTCTTCCGCTCTCTTTGCCTTCCCAGCTTGAATCTCCTGTCCTGACCCTGATACATAGGACTCTGGTCCAGGAAGGCATTCTAGTTCCTCAGAGCCGGCACTGAAGGGCCATTGCAACCTTGCCAACACCACCTACCCGAGGAACTGAATTTAAGGAGAGAATCCCCTCCAGCCATCCTCTACCCTAGCCAACATTATAATTGTAAGTCGTCTAACGGTTAAAAACTGGCCAGAGACTAAAGAAAAGCAGGCAGATAAATGTTCCAGTTTGGATTTAGGGAAAATTGGGGGGTTTCTCTGTGTACAGGCAACTGTTGAGATGGTATTTCAATACTCGATCCCCCTTAGCAATCTGGCACATTTGCTATTTTTGTTTCTCTTTTCCACCTTTTTTTTTTTTTTGAGAAGTGAAGTTCTGGTATTTCTTCCAGGAAGGAAGGGGCATGAGGGCTTCAGGCACTGCTGGGAGGCATGAAGGCAAAGCTGCTGGAACACCTTTACAGGCCATCTAGCCCACTCAGTATAAGGTCATGACCACGTAGTCAAACAACCAAGGGTCAGAGGGGAGAAAACAGATGGGGACCATAGGCTCCCAGAATTCCATGCCTTCTTCGAAAATGTGTTTCAGAAAGCGGCTTTCTCTGAAAGTAGATTTCCAAGGGTAGTGCTTTTATAAACACTCGCCTCAATTCTTTGGCCTGTTAGAGGTGTTTTGTGTGGGAGTCTTTGCCATCAAATAAGGTTTTATTGAATATCCCCCTTGTTGTTGTTATAATAATCCATGCTGATATAAACCATGCTTCATAAAGTGCCACAATACACATCCACTGGGCAATGCCACCGGGCAGACTCGAGCCGAAACTCCTCGGGCAATAAAACGGAGACTGCCAGAAACACGGCTGCCATTTATTTCCCTGTAATGTGCTTTCTCTCTTTCTCTCTCTAGGCAGATTTTCCTCGTGTTGAAAGGGAACCTCTGGTCAAAAGTCAGCAAGCAAAGTTGTAGAAAGCTTTGATAGTCAGTGAAGTGAATCATGGCTGCACATGGCCGTCGCATGCACCAATGGAGCTTCTTGCTGGGCGGACCTCCCTCGAAGAGCAACTTCTGGTCATCAGTCAAAGGGGCCCCCAACAGGCTTTGCACAGCCAATGGTTTCACCAGCTCCATGGTGCCTGGGTCCCAAGTTGCCCTTTTCCACAGGTATTGCTAAAGCAAATAGCAGACGGTATTTACTGGGTGTGATGCTTTCAATCACATTAATCTAGCCAGTAAAAAAATTTATGACCAATAAAAATTCCACCATAACATGGCTGATTGGAGGGGAGGCTGAATGATGGAAATCCAAGCCACGCCTCTGACTCTAGCTAGACTGTCACAAGCCCTGGAAGGAAGTAGGAGTCGGGGAAGAGAAAGACAGAAAATCTCTGGGGTTGTTAAAACTAACTCAAGGGTAGATGGATAAAACTCTTGAATTGCTTAATAGGTCCAAACTCTAGAGGGTGACTGACTGAACAACTGCTTTGAAAAGCTACCTGGTAAGAGTATCTATGTAGCTCTGCTTCTATAAAAGAATTACCCTGGGATCCTTCTAGTCCTGTGATCACATGATTGTTTACTCATAATACACTAAATATGTATAAATGCAATCAATTTATCAAGGAGCTAGAAGGATGCCTGGGTAGGGACCTTCTCTGGTTTGGAGCCAAGGCAAATGTGGCTTCATATAGCTGTCTCTCTCCCGGTTGATTCGTAGGTGGTTTATGCAGCTCCAGAAGGGCAATGACTAAAATGACTAAGCTCTGTTAATATTTGTGAGTCATTCCTTCTTTTCCCATTCCATGGCGACAGTCCTCAGACTGCGTGACTCTCAAGTACATGCTCTCCAAATCCTACAGTTCCATGGCGTCTCCCCTGAGTGGGCAGCTGATCCAATTATTTGTTAATGATCCCAGACCACACATGGCAATGAGGATATTATTTTAATGTATTTATATTGGAAGTCCTGCCACTGGGAGTGAGTACCTGATTGGCTAATTGTGGCTAATACTTCAAATAAGAAGAATGGGATAATGGATATTGGATAAGCTGCTTATCCAATATCCATTATCCCATTCCTTAGAACCCCCAAATTTAATCCATGTGGCAATATGCCCAGCCAAAAGACTTTATTTGCAAACTGCCTTGCTGTGTAGTGTGGCCAATAAGATATAAATTGAAAGCTTTGTGTGGGACTTTCAAGAAAGCTTCCTAAGAGAAGGACAGACAGTGGGCAATTACCCTTTTACCCTTCTGAAACGCCCTTCTATATTCTGCCTAGAGCAGAGGTCCAATGGCAAGAACTCTAACAGTTGACTTGGACTATTCATTACATGAGCTTGAAGACAGAACCCTCCTGCTTTAAGGATGGTGGAGCAGAAAGACAAAAGGAGATAACCCTGGGTCTCTGATGACTTGATGGAGATACAATATGGTCTCTAGGCCGCTTTCTTTTTGAGAGAAAGAGAAACTCCTGTTGTTTGAGCCACTATTATTTCTAGTCTCAGCTCTAGGGTTCTAATAAGAATCAGAGCCCTAGATACCTAAAAGACTTCTCCAGAAGCCACCTGTCACAGTTCCCTGCCCTCGACAAATGACCATAAATATTCCAAAAAGATGGTTCCTCTTGTTTTAAAAAAAATTTTCAGGTGATAGGCCATTTTCTCCAAAAGCACTGTGTGTAAAGTGCTTTAAAATGTTTGCTGAATCATGACTGGTCCCATGGAGTAGTAAGTAGATCGTGGATTTTATAACAAGAAAGACCATGCTTTTGAATCCGTATCTCTCATTTATTAGCAATGTGACATTAGTTAAGTTAATTAAACTTGATCCCCAATACCTGTAACTATGAAGTGAACAAAATGATGTTATCCTGGCAAGTGTGTTGACAAGACAGCAAAGTATACATATAAGGTAAGCATAGCATAGCAACACTTAAGAAGGTCCTTTTGCTTCTGCCTTCTACTTCTTAGTTTGGAATTCGGTGCATTGAGTTTAATGGTTTATTTTCTCTTAATTCAGCCTTGCAGACAAGTACAAAAATCATTCTGACAACAAACATTTGATCAACCACTGTATTTATCCATTATATATATATATATATATATATATATTTCCCACTTTTTTTTTCCTAATGGCCCCCTCTCTGTATCACTATTAAATGGAAACATCAGCATACAAAATAATAAATAAATAAACCACATACTCAGCCTGCCTTCACTAGCTATAAATTTTTACTGAGTACATTACTTAATTAAAAGGGCAGGCAAAAAAGATGAGCTAAGATGATACAATGCATTCTAAGTCCAATAGCTGGTTTTCTTTCAAGATGTATTTTCTTAGGTCTAAGGCTTGACATTCCTTACAGCTGAGGCACATGATTGTCTCTGCTGATTTTGATGGTAGTTCCCACTACAGAGAAATTATCAAGTGTTCATGGGAGTCACTCTGAAATCATATAAACCAAAAACCAAACCCATGGCCATCAAGTCAACGCTGACTCACGGCAACCCCATGGATTTTAGAGTAGAGCTGTGCTCCATAGGGTTTTCATGGCTGTGACCTTGCACCTTTCAGAAACAGATAGCCATGCCTCTGAACTGCCAACCTTTTGGCAAGTAGCTGAGCACTTAACTGTTCGTGCCATTCAGGTTCTCCCTGAAGTCACATACCATTGCTAAATTAAGCAACACTTACTATTATTCAAGAGTACAGAGCATAATTCAGCACTTAGTGGTGAAGGGTGAAAACACAGATACAGACAGGCTCTTTGCCTATGCACCCATGGACAAATAAATTGACCTCTCTAGGCTTCTTGATCTTCATTAGTAAAGGTGGACATTTAATGGCATAGATACCTCGTGGGGTTGTTGTGAGGATTAATGAGACAGTGTATATAGAGAACACAGCATGATGCCTGATGTCTAGTGATCATTCCAATATCGGTTTTTATAATCATCATCACTGTGATCCTTCCAACAGGAAACAGACAACTATGGCTTATAGTTAATATGAACTCAAAGAGCTTTCATCCACACCATGCACCCCAAAAGAATTTATTTTCAGAACTGGGAAAAAGACTCCATCAAAGCGTGCCTCTTCTTGTCTCTCTGGAAACTTCAATGGGACAGTGAAGCGATGAATTGGAGTTCATGAAAAATGTACATAGATCTTGGTTAACTGTAACTTATGAAATGTGATTTTCATTACACCTAAGTATCATCTGGTGGAAGAGTAGATACTCATAGTAGACAGGCCTGGATTTGAAACCCAATCCCATTAGTTTGTCAGTGTGAGACTTTGGCTTAGGTAATTCAAGTTCTCTAAGTTTCAACTAGAATGCCTGCCCCTCATGTTTTGAAGAAAATTCTCTGAACTTAAGTATGTAAAATACCTAGAACAGAGTCTATAACATAGCAATCACACAAGCTATATTTCTTTTCTTTCTCCAGTTTTTTTTTTTTTTTCTTGTTCTTCCCCTGTCCACCAACACCATTCTTGTCCCTAAGAAGAAGAGTTAAAAAGTCTTACTGATGGGGAAATCAGGAATCTAATGGATTAAGAAGAAAGGCAAAGAGAGGAAGGAGGAAAGCAGCCAGGTGGCGTTGAAAAGACAAGTTCTCTGCTCTGTTTATGCTACCTTGCCAGTCCTAATGTGAGTTTCAGCCTGGCACCTTGCTGCTGTCTGGAGGTAGTACTTGAAGAACCACACCCAGGCCTGGGATCCCATCACAAACCACCACCTCTTACAGTAACAGTCCCCTTAGTCTTTGTATTTCTTAACCCTCTGACATAGGAAATAATCATGGACAACGCCCCAAATTAACCAAAATAGTCTATAATAAAGGTTTCCAACCCTACTATTTGGGGCATTTGGAATCAAGATACCCCACCCCCGTGACAATCAAAGTAATTTTGCAAATATTTATATGCTATGTTTCGAAGCAAGAAACAAACAAAAAATGCTGTACATATTGAGGAAATTTCACTTTCTCCTGGTGTAGAGTATAAAGGGCTTTTAGCCCAGACTTCAGGGAGGTTGTCTCCCTAAGAGGAGAGAATGGTGTGTATAAGGCGTATTTTACCGCTAACTGTTCACCTTTCACACTCAGATATCACGAGGAATTGCATGGTCCTGATTGATGCTCAGACTTTCATCTTCTCCTCTGATTTTCCTAACCTGGAAACTCTAAAGGCATTTCTGAGTTTGAAATTCAGTCTTTACTTTGGAACCCTGACATCACTTACCAGGCGTTGCCTAGAATGGAGTGGCCTATTAAGCAACTGAGAAAATTGCCTAAACCCATTTCTGGAATGGAGTCTCCAGATTCAAATGCTCATTAGTACTACTTCAGACAATCGCCTTAATATCACCATCCAAGAATGATAAATCAACTCCAATTATTGAGCGATGACAGGGGTGGGCCATTTAATTCTCAGCAACTTAGAGGAACACTGGGGTTATTTATGTATTTATGTATTTATTTATTTTCTCCAGCATAGCTTTTGGCAGTGCCTTTTTCTCCACATTTTCAGTGTAGCCAGAAATACCACACAAAAAGCCTTGGTAGTGCTAAGTCAGCATGACATTCTCTTGGAAACTGGCATTCCTCAAAGCCAATGCTATTCAAGAGACAATAAGCGACCAGATTTTGGAGATGAGGATACTTCCTAGAAAAAATAAAATTGCAAACAAACATGGCCATACCATTAGGAAACAGATGCCAAATAACATTTTGGCTGGAAAGATGTGGTCAATCATTTCTGGGGTCTGCAACTCACCTGAGGTTCCATCACTACTGGGCTTGTAGCTCGTGCTCTACAAGTTCCTTCAAGTCCAATGCAAGCTAAACACCAACCATGTTGCCAGGCTGTGCATGGTTTGGGGGCACAAATGACCACGTATCACACAATTTCCATCTGAAATCATAGCTTGGCCTTCATGGGCTGAAAGGTTTGCTAACTTCAGCAAAACTCTAGACTGCCTTGGCCTTGGCGTTGGGCTAGCAGCAGAGCTTTCCCACAGCTGTGGGAGTTATAGCTGGATGAGTAAATGTTTTTGCTTTCTAAGCAGGTCCTAACTGTCCAGGACTTTCAACAGCAAGGGTGGAGGAGAGAACAAAGGCATAAAAGAAAGAGATGGGAAGTCGTGACATCAGAAAGATTATATTTTGATTCCTAAAATAATATGATTTTACCTTTACAGAAATACAAATTTCTAGAAATTTAGGCTGAAACTTATTGCACCAAGCAACTACAACTGTAAGAGCTCTGAGATTTTCTGTAAAAAATAACTGTTGCTTTTGCTACAGTCTGGGATTATAACCATGCATGGGCCAGAATACCAGAGAGCTGAGCAGAATGTTATTCGTCATAAAAAAAATGGGCCACAGGAGAAAATACCCCAGCACTTTCTTTACTATTGGATATAAGTTAATCTCTCTAAGCACTGAGTCTTTGTAGGTAACATGATGGGTGCCATGTGCCAAGGAACGGACTTGGTTTGGAAAAGTTTGGATTGAGCCCAAAGGCTATGCCAGGCCAATGCCGAAAATGCCTTTATTCTCGTTAGCATAAAAACAAGGATCTCTGATAGTTTAAAGAAGCAGGACCACAAAGAAGAACAACAAAAAAAAAGAGCTTAAATGCTCTTCATGTTGCTGGCCTTTAACATTAAAAGTATTGAATAGGCTCCTAGGTCATATAAGATTTAAAGTGAGAAGCAGACTTATATTTATTCTAAAAACATTCCAGAGTGTTGGCTTATATTTTACAATCATCTAGCTCTCAACTACTAACTGAAAGGTTGGCAGTTCAAACCCACCTAGAGATGCCTTGGGAGAAACGCTTCTGAAAGTGCAATTCTACTCTGAAACGTGAGGTTGCCGTAAGTCAGAATCAATGGCACATCAACTTCTGGTTTTATTCTAGAGCAAAGTTCCTGAGTGACACAAAGAGTTAAGCTCTTGGCTGCTAATAGAAAGGTTGGCAGTTTGAATCCACCCAGAGACGCCTTGAAAGAAAGACCTGATAATCTACTTCCATCAGCTCTACTCTGAAACACATGGAGTCGCTATGAGTCAGAATTGACTCCACGGCAGCGGGTAGTAACTAGTAGTAGTATTCTAGAGCACAAAGCTATGGAACGTGTTAATGCTGAGGCTACATGAGTGGTTGGGTCGCCACATAAATACAGGTGTACTGTATTTATATTTGCTAAATCTGGCAACCCCAGGTCAGAAGTAGTTTCTGAGCTAGGAGATATTTGAAGAAATAGGAAAGGGAAGGGTTGACCCCAAAAGAACTGGATTGAGTTCCAAAGTTTTTTTGTTGGTTTTCATATGTACATTTTCCTTGCTTTCTTCCATATCTCTTATCACCCTCTTGGGCCCATAGTAGCCTCCCCAAAAATGTTAATTGATTGACTCATGGATAGATAAAAGGCAAAGGCCAAGACTAAGCCAAAGTAAATAAAGCTTCTGGTTTGAATGTTTTATTTCGTGGCCAGATTTGGACATGCATTTCACCGTTTGGAACACATACTTTTGAAATTGCAACATATAATGCATTTTTAAACTTAGATACCTTTTAAAATCCCACCGTGTTAACTTCCAAGTAATCATTCATATTTATATCTTAATGGAGTCCACAAATCGATTTTTCATTTTTCTTGGTGAATATTTCTGATACTTACAAATGAGTATCCCCCTTCACCTCCACCTCCATACTCTCTTATGGCGCCAAAGCCCAAAGCTATAAATATAGAACACCAGTGTTATAAGCCTCCCTCCCTTCCCACTCTTCCCCCCCACCCCCGCCCAGCATGTAATGGATTTCTCTTTTCACAGTGTTAAAAGGATCAGTAAATCATTGGGTCACCTCTTGATATGAAAGTCTTTTCATTTGAAATCATTATTGTTTTAGCAAATTGCAAAAGAAAAATACAAAAGAGCAAATAAATCAAGGAAAAATTACAACAAGTTTTTACGAAGTATGGGTGGAGTGGAAAAAGTGATCTTGGCTTAATTACCCACACTTAGTCATAAGATGCAGGAAGCACAGGCTTTAAAAAGTCCAGTTGGGGCTGTGTTTTATATACACACGCACACATACACATACATTTTAAGGTGTTAATTTCCATCACATCATACTGTGCTGGGTTACCATGTAAAAAACTGCTGACTCTTGACCTCCAGTGTGAAATGTTAAAACCACCCTCTTTCTTGGAAGGCCCAAGTGTCACAGAGTATTTGCTTTGCACAGTCAATCAGGAGTATCTCTGTACAGGTAACAGAAGGCTCAAGGTCTAGGAACATATTGCCTGAGAGAGAAGAACATGATTATCTGATAACTCTGGATTTCCTTGATATCATCATCTCATTTTTACCTCTATTTGTTGCTAGTACCTGAGATTTAAAAGCCCTAATCCCTACAATCTTTTCATATTTCTGAAAGTCAACAATTACAATTTTATGACTCAAGTCAATCCTCCTGCCCATTGTACCACTCCGTTTTCCCCTCCCTGCAGCTAACAACAACAACCACACAGTGACAACTCTTATAGCCAATACCATACACTTGTGATCCACCTCTACATATTAACTGTTCATTAACCTTGCTATCTTGGTTTCTTCCTTGTAAGACGGTGATCATTACATATACCTCTCCACTAGTTGCCGTTAAATCGATTTCTACTCGTGGCTACCCCGTGTGTTTCAGAGTAGAACTGCACTCTGTAGGTTTTCAAGGCTGTGACATTTTAGAAGCAGATTGTTAGGCCTTTCTTCTGAGGCAGGTCTGAGTGGATTCAAACCTTCAACCTTTCAGTTAGTAGCCCAGCATACAACCATTTTCACCACCTGGGGATTCCTATGTATACCCTTTAGAGTTGATTTAAAAGAAATTATGTGTAAGAAGCACATATTACAGCCTATGAAAAATAGTAATTATTTGATTAAATGGTAGGTCTGTAGTTATTTTTTGTTGTTGTGTGCTGTCAAGTTGATTTTTGACTCATAGCAACCCTACAAGACAGAGTAGAACTGCCTCAGAGGGTTTCCTCGGTTGTAATCTTTACAAAAGCAGATCGCCAGGTCTTTTCTCCTGTGGTGCCACTGAGTGGGTTAGAATCACCCACTTTTTGGTCAGCAGCCATGTGCTTAACTATCGAGCCACTAGAACTCCAAAAATTAGTTCATTATGCATTTTTATCTCATCTACTTGCAAAACGAATAAAATTTGCCTTAGAGTGAAAGGAAAAAGAAGGTCAGGAAAAGTAATGTTTTTACAAAGCTCTTGCATGAAAGCTAGCATTTTGGGAAAATAGTATACATTTATTGACATATTTTTTCTGACAACAACAAAAAAAATTTATTCAATCTGTTATCTAATTGAATAGATTACTTAACTTAGGCCACAATTTCTTGTTTAATTCATGGTGAACCTGTTGCCAGCGAGTCAATTTCGACTCATAGCAACCCTATAGGACAGAGTAGAATTGACCCATATTGTTTCCCAGGAGCGCCTGGTGGATTCAAACTGCTGACCTTTTGATTAGCAGCCATCGCACTTAACCACTCTGCCACTAGGGTTGGAGTTAGCTACCACAGATAGTAAAATAATTATAATAAAATTACGATTAAATTAATATTTCATACCTATATTCAAAGACTATGAAGAGTTGTACAAGTCAGTCTTCTAAACATCACTGTAACACTGGGGAAATCCTGGCATGAAACAAATCTGTTATATTTTCACATTTCGTGGTCAAAGTCAGACCATGACCTAAGATATATCATGAGCAGTTTTGACCTTGAACATAGATAACTCATTGCTGTGAAGTTGATTTCAACTCATAGCAACCCTATAGGATGGAATGATAGAACTGAAAAATACATTTAGCAAATTGTCCTTCCCATGTATAGCCCCATGAGAAAAGGACACTGGGGAAAAGTCTATCTGAAAATAGAATAAAATAGATAAGAATAGTTTTAGTGAGTAGAAAATCGTAAACAATATATTCCCAAGGGTATTAGACTACCCAACAGGGGTATGATTTTGGAGATCGAAGTCATAATGAAAAGGAAGGTGATGGTAACAAACTTTGCCCTCTTTAGAATTTTGCCCTGTGTTAATCTCGTGAATTTTGTTCTTGTTGTTTACCCATCTTTGCAGTGCCCAAAACAACTGAACTGGCTGCATGTGAAGGCTTCAAGAAGGAGACGATCTTTTTCCAAATAGTATTCTTGTCAACCAAAGAAGCATATTCCAAGGTAAATGGCCAAGCCACATAAAACCAGTCAGTTTTCAAGAATAGACTATGAGGGACCATCAAGCCATGACTTTGGAATGATGGAGATGACACAATAAACAAACATAAATAAGTTTAACTTTTATAGACTGAGGTAGTGTCTTTTCTCCCGAGGGTTTCTGGAAAAATCTCAATAACTGGAGCAAAATACTGAGAGTTGTTTCTTTGTCCATGCACTGAAAATAATAGCTATTTTTTAGATTTTATTTTAATGGGGAAAAAACACACACAAAAAGCTGTTTTTTCAAGTATTTTACACCCTCTTGTACAAATGCTTTCCAGCACGCTCTCATATGACCTGCAAGTTTCTATACAAAGGGCAAAAAACGCATTGCACCATCTCACTGAAATTTAAATCTAACTCTAATTTTGGAAATGAAACCAAAGGGACAAAGAAAACTTAATGCCTCACAGGATTTATAAGGCTTGTATTCTATTGATTAACTTCTATCCAAATCGTCTAAAACTTAGGGTCACAGGCGTAGGCCACCCCAAAATGTTATTTATTTATATTTTTGGTTCCTTCCATTAAAAAAAAAATTAATCACATATTTCAAGTTTTCTTTTGTTCAGTTAATTTTAAATCAGTCTCTGAAATACAGTTTCTAAACTATCTATGCTATAATTATGTATTATAGGACAGTTTGGATAACTTCCCTGAGAGTTATAAAACCTGTACAAATTTGTTGTTAAAAAACAATTGTACCAATTTTTGAGGATGAGAGAAAGTGAAAACAAGGAAAGCTTCAGGTAAGAAAAGAGACAAAAAAATGACTGTCTGCATTTGTTCAGGGAATCTTGCATTTTCAAAGAAGATATAAAAGATAAGCCAAAACCCAAAAAGTCTGAAAATTATTTACATTTTTTTTTAAAAAAGTACTGCAACAATGTTAGAAGAGATTGATTGAACTAAAATTTTCAAGTGGACGTAAAAGTTGAAATCAGTCACTAGAGTGTTTTTGTTGTTAATTATGCATTGGTATTTTTATTTAACCATTTATTAAATCTATTTTGTTTTAAAAACAGGAACTATGTAAAGGGTAAACTTTTTCAAAAATCAAAGTGAGAAATAACCTGTCAAAGTGTCATTGTTCATTACAACAGAAAGAGACAAATGAGAACTTCAAATACATGAGGAAATTTAATTTTATGCAAAATCAGTATCAAATATAAGGTAGCGAAAGGTAGGGTCAATTACAGCCAGGAGCAAAATAACTAAAAATACAGGATTCATTCTACTGTGTATTCAAACTCTAAGGAAACTTGGCTTTCACTTTTTCTTTCCTTGTTGTACCCATAGAAATAATCAGTTAAGCCCAAGTGAATTTTTTTTTCTTTTCTTTCTTTCTTTCAACGTGCAGTGTAACCGTAAGAGCTGGAACTCGATAGGACTACCTTGTTTTTCCAGGTCTTGAAAGTTTTCCACCTTGGACAGGGTGCAGTCTTACCACTTTTCTATCACTTGTTTTAGTGGAAAATATTTATGTTTTCCTGAAACGGGTTCCGGCTTTTACAGGTTTTACTGTATTTCAATCTAATTTTTTTTAACATTTAATGAAAGAGCTGTATGGTCCATTTCCCACTGCCTTTTCAAGGACGTCTGACTAAATGCAGCTGTAAATTATAAAATAACACTATGTATTCATAAAACGGAGCCCTGGCGATGCAATGGTTAAGTGCTCGGCTACTCACCAAAGAGTTAGCAGTTTGAACTCACCCAGTGGCTTCACGAGAGAAAAGATCTGGCCACCTGCTCCAGTAAAGATTACGGTAAAGTAATTACCGAAGATATACTGGCATATCTTTAAGAAGTGTCATCTAACTTTTCAAAAGTGTATAGATTTTACCCTAAAACATCTCTTTTAAATCATTTAGTAGCCAGTTTTTACTCATATGTTGCAGAACGACTGCTAAGTTAAAAGAACAAATTATTAAATCCAAAAGCACACTGGATAATGTTTTTATTTAGCATCTTGGGGCCTTTCTGTTAGATGATCTTCTGGTCTGGTTTCCTCAAAATAGTCCCTGTTTAGACCTGTTCTCCTGGTGTAAATGTTAATGGTACTACCTTTCACTCTCGAAGGGTCCCAGTTTGAATAGTAAATTATATGGTCACCCACCTCTAAGCCATGCAGGGGGTGTGGGTTAAGAATCCATGAAGCTAAGTCTTTATTTTTACAAACCAGTAACATAGTAAACGAACTATTAAATATTATTAAATTTGGTATAAGGCATTTATTATACACACGCAGTCACATCTAAATTCATAGCTTGTGAAATAAATATGTTTAAATAAAAAGTAATGAAGCTTATTCTGCCACAATCATGCTGTTACTCACAGATGGATTTGTTCAAAGAAGTTATTTTGGGACACCATACACGTATTTCCATCCTGAACACAAACTTAAGTGCGTGCTAAATCAAGTTATAAGGTATGCAAGAAAAACTTTCATTACTTGATAGCCCAAACTTATTTTCAATCAGAAACTGCATTAACAAACTCGACACCAATTTGAAGTCCAAATGGCTTTTATTTGGTTTAAGAAAACATCTACACTCAAAGGGCACACAATTTTTATTTATTATGTTGAATCATAATTATTTGTTTACTGTTTGTCTCCTCTTTAAGCTCCTGGAGCGCTTAAGGGCAACAATTTTCTCTTATTCATTAGTGTGTCCCTAAAAGTCTAGTACAGTACTTAGGACTTATTAGGCACTCAGTAAATATTTGTTGAATCATAATATGAGTGAAAAAAAAAAAATCAATGAGTCCCCAGTCTTCGAGTCTTTGAAGACAATTTCAAAAGCAGAGTTTGCATGCTGGAAAACTTGTCAGTAATTGTTTTGAAACAAACAGCACTGATACTCATGTATAAATCCTGGTACACTTATTTTTAAGGGTTCCTGGTGGTACAATAATTAAGCATTCAGTTGCTAACCAAAAGGTTGTCAGTTCGAACCCACCCACCAGCTCCACAGGAGAAAAGACCTGGCGATCTGCTCCCATAAAGATTTACAGCCTAAGAAACCCTTCTGGGAGAGTTCTACTTTCTCATTTAGGGCTGCTATGATTGGAATTGACTCGAGGGCACACAGCAACAACACACTGGTTTTTAAGACACGGGAATGACTTAGTTTTTCCAAAAGGGAAGAGTATGCTCGGCATTTCTCAAGCTGAAAGAACTGAAGAAAAAATTCAAGCCTCGAGTTGTTATATGGGCAAAATATCAAAAGATGCAAGAGGCATCAAAAGAAGATGGAAGGAATAGAGCCACTGTACCAAAGAGAGAACGATCAAAGTTCAACTATTTCAAGAGAAAGCATAAGATCAAGAACCTATGGTATTGAAGGAAGAAGTCCAAGCTGCACTGAATCCATTGGCCAAAAAAGGCTTCAGGAGTTGGCAGAATACCAATTGAGATGTTTCAACAAACTGATGCAGCACTGAAGGCGCTCACTCGTTTATGCCAAATTTGGAAGACACCTACGTGGCCAACTGACTGGAAGAGATCCATATTTGTGCCCATTCCAAAGAAAGGTGATCCAACTGAATGTGGAAATTATTGAGCATTATCACTAATATCACACACAAGCAAAACTTTGCTGAAGATCATTCAAAACTGATTGCAACAGTACATCATCAGGGAACTGCCAAAAGTTCAAGCCAGATTTAGGAGAGGACATGGAAGGAGGGATATCATTGCTGATGTCAGATGGATCTTGGCTGAAACCAAGAATACCAGAGAGATGTTTACCTGTGTTTTATCAACTATGCAAAGGCATTCGTCTGTGTGGATCATAACAAATTATGGATAACGTTTTGAAAAATGGGAATTCCAGAACACTTAATTGTGCTCATGTGGAACATGTACATAGACCCAGATGCAGTTGTTCAAACAGAACAAGGGGATACTATGTGGTTTAAAATCGGGAAAGGTGTACACTGAGCAAATAATCCAAGAAGCTAGACTATATGAAGAAGAATAGAGCATCAGGTTTAGAGGAAGACTCATTAGCAACCTGAGATATGCAGATGATACAGCCTTACCTGCAAGTGAAGAGGACTTGAAGCACTTACTGATGAAGATCAAAGACTACAGCATGAGCTACACTGCAACATAAAGAAAACAAAAATCTTCACAACTGGACCAATAGGCAACATCTTGATAAACAGAGAAAAGACTGAAGTTGTCAAGGATTTCCTTTTACTTGGATCCACAAATAATGCCTGTGGGAGAGCAGTCAAGAAATCAAATGACATATTGCATTGTGTAAATCTGCTGCAAAAGACCTCTTTAAAGTATTAAAAAGCAAAGACATCACTTTGAGGAATAAGGTGCACCTGACCCAAGCTATGATATTTTCAATCACCTCATACGCATTCGAAAGCTGGACAATGAATAAGGAAGACCAGAGAAGAATTGGTGCCTTTTAATTATGGTGTTGGTGAAGAATATTGACTCTACCATGGACTGTCAGAAGAACAAACAAATCTGTCTTGGAGGAAGTACAGCCAGAATGTGCCTTAGAAACAAGACAGTGAGACTCCATCTCATGTACGTTGGACATGTATCAGGAAGGACCAGTCCCTGGAGAAGGACATCAAGCTTGGGAAAGTAGAGGGTCAGTGAAAGCAAGGAAGCTCCTCAACAAGGTGGATTGACACAGTGCCTGCCAGGACGGGCTTAAACATAGCAACGAGTTGTGAGGACGGCACAGGATCAGGCAATGTTTTGTTTTTTATACATAAGGTCTTTATGAGTCAGAACCGACTCGAGGGTGCCTGACAGCAACAACAATGCCCAAACAAAGGAGCCCTGGGTGGTGCACATGGTGAAGCACTCTGTTACTAACCAAAAGTTTGGCAGTTTGAATTCACCGAGAGGTGCTTGGAAAGAAAGACCTGGTGATCTGCTTCTGAAAGATCACAGCCATTGAAAATCCTGTAGAGCAGTTCTACTCAGACACACATGGGGTTGCCATGAGTTGGAGTCGCCTTGACAGCAACTAGTTTGGTTTTTTGTTTTAATGCCTAAACATAATAAATCCATACCTTACTCCAAACAATTAGACTCTCTTTCATGACTGATCCCACTGTGGTGTAGAAAAGTACCTGTGCTAATTGGGAGACCCAAAGAGGCATACACTGTAGACATTAGCTACTCAAAATGTGTTCCATGGAGCAACAACATCAAGGTGACCTGGGAGCTTGCTCCAAATGGGCTCTACCCCAGATCTACCACATCAAAATCTCTGTTTTACAAAGATTTCCAGATAAATTGTGTGTCCATCAACTTTTAGAAGCTACTTGCAATATTTAAGATTTGAGTGTTTATAGTATGCAAGTCAAGAATTACAGGGGACCAGAGTATGAAGGGTTGTTTTTACCATCGTTGTTAGTTGATTCTGACTCATGGAGGCCCCATGTGTGTCAGAGTAGACCTGTGCTCCATAAGGTTTCCAAGGCTGTGACCTTTTGGAAACAGATTGCCAGGCCTGTCTTCCAAGGCACTTCTGGGTGTGTTCAAACCACCAACTTTTTTAAATTAATATTTTATTGTGTTTAAGGTGAAAGTTTACAGAGCAAATTAGGTTCTCATTTAACAACTTCTACATAAATTATTCAATGATATTGGTTACATTTTTCACAGTGTGTCATCATTCTCATTCATTCTGTTCTGGTTGTACCATTCCCAGTACTCTAGTTTCCCTCACCCCTTACCTTCTCATCTTCACTTTAGAGTAATTTTTGACCATTTGGTCTCATATCCATGATTTTTCTTAAAGAAGTTCATTACTCATGGGTGATATTCTTTATTTTATGAGCCAAGGTGACCTCAAAGGATAATTTTAGTTTAAGATTTAAAGAGTATCTCAGGGCGATCGTCTTGGGGAGTCCTCTAGTCTCAACTGCTCCAGTAAGTCTGGACTTTGTAAGAATTTGAGTTCTGTTCCACATTTTTCTCGTATTCCATAAGGATCCATCCATTGTATCCCTGATAAACCACCAATCTTTCAGCTAGTAGTCCAGTGCTGAACCGTTCGCATCACCCAGGGACTCCATATGAAGGGCTAGAAAAAGGGATATAAATATTACAAAATGACGTATTGTCTTGAGAACATTATAGTCTACTGAAGGAAGCAGACCTGTTTAGATTAAACCCTAGTAGACAGAATAAAATTATCTCACAATTTTAAGCAGACTAAAAGTAGTGCTAGAATGAATGAAAATGACAAATTTCTGTCTTGGAAAACAATATGCAGGCATCAAAAAATGAAGTGCGTTCATGAATACACACACACGTGTGTACTCTCTCCTACACATTTGTCTGTACACTTCCGCCTCCTGCCTTCCTCTGTTTCACGACTATTCTCTAGGTAGTTATGTTTCTCCTAATAAGGTAGTTAAACTTTAACTTCAATGCCCTCATTAGTAACTTGAATATCTCAAGGCTATCCAGAGGGAAATAGATCTTAGCTGAAAATAAATGCTTTTGACAATGCAGTGACCTTGTTAACCTCGCAGGTAAGAACTCTCCAAGAAAATAAATGTATGTTGCTAAGGCAAGAAGCAGCATACAACACACGGGGTTATGATGAGGTTCAGCTGTTGCTCTCTGTCATAGTGATAGAAAGGTACTGATGGAACACTCACACATGGAAAAGCAAGCTTATCAGGATAACTCTCAGACATCCAAAGGAGTCAGCATAATGCCCTAGGCCTAGAATCCAGGATTCATCAGCAGACAGTGCTACCTTGACAAAATGATCACACTCTTTTCAGTGTGATTTATAAAATCTGTCTTAAATTTCTGTTTTCAGTCTGCCAATCTTATTACCCCAAAGCCAATATACTTTTCTTGTCTTTAAAAAACTTTTCATTTTACTTTATCGTGGTTAAAATGTACGTAACAGAGCGTATGCCAACTCAGCAATTTCTACACTTACAATTTAGTGGCCGATACAATTTTAACCATAAAATTGAATTATACCTTTATTTAAAATCATGTACACCGAGAAGACCCCACTGAACTGCTTGTGAAGGTATTGATCCTAAAATATGTTTTAGAAATGTTCAACCCAGGAAATCTTGCAGATAGACTTGGTTGCAACATATAATATATACGTCTAATGTCATTCTAGAAAAAAACTTAATAAATAGTGACCCTCTAGCATGTTTTTAGCATGTGAAAAGGGAGCTCTGGTTGCGCAGTGGTTAAGTGCTCAGCTGCCAACCAAAAGGTAGGCAGTTCGAACCCACCAGCTGCTCTGAGGGAGAAAAATATGGCAGTTTGCCTCTGTAAAGATTTACAGCCTTGGAAACCCGATGGGGCAGCTCTACTCTGTCCTTTAGGGTTGCTGTGGGTCGGAATTGACTCGAGGACAATGGGATTTGTCATGTGAAAGGCTCTGCAATGAGAATTTGAAGTCAACTGCAGCATTTCTCTGGGGAGATTTGTCTGGACACTCTTTTCCAGAAAGTGTCAATATCCTTATCCTGTGTGCTACCCCCTGTTTCTAAATGGTTACTACAACTAAGCTAAACCTACAACGTATTAATAATTTCCTTGTATGCTTCTGACATCCACTTTTTATGAACTCCTTCTTTCAGGGGCAGTGTTTTGTTCCTCTTGCTTCTTTAGATGTTAATACCATTTTCTGCATGAAAAGTGCTCAAAAAATGCTAAATGCATGAATTCATGATATGTTGATGGAGACCATTCAAAAGTAAGTAATTGGTTCCTTTGATAGTTCATGCGAACAATGCTGGGATTTTCTTAACAGTCCTCAGGCATCAAAGTTAACAATACAAATTTACAAATAGGAAAAT